>NC_092127.1:67320309-67622452 GCF_043159975.1 Macaca nemestrina | reverse complement strand
ATGGTGGCTTACACCAGTAATCCCAGCAGTTTGTGGGGCAATGAGGGAGGATTGCTTGAGGCCAGGAGTTTGAGACCAGCCTGGGCAACATAGCAAGATGCCTCATCTCTCTCTATATATATATTTTTTTTTTCTTTTTTTTTTTTTCTTTTTGTTTGCTGAGCATAGTGGCACACACCTTTAGTCCTAGCTACTTGAGAAGCTAAGGTGGGAGGATTGCTTGAGTCCAACAGTTTGAGCCTGCAGTTAGTTATGATTGCACCACTTCACTCAACCTCTGGACAACAGAGTGAGACTCTGTCTCAAAATAAAAAAAAGCATTAAAAAAAGAAGATAAAGGAGAGCAAAGTACAGATGATGCTGGACTTTACTATTGTCATGCTTTAAATGTCCCCTCCAAAACTCATGTTGAAACTTAATCCCCAGTGTGAAAGTATTGAGAAGTGGGGCCTTGAAGAGATGGATCATGGGAGTCTGCCCTCATGAATGGATGAATGGATTCATGGGTTATCATAAGAGGGGAACTGGTAGTTTCATAAAAGGAAAAAAGAAAGACCCGAGCTAGCACATGACGATGCTTGGTACCCTCATTATGCAGTACCCTGTGCCACCTGGGGACTCTTCTTCAGCAAGAAGTCCCTCACCAGATGTGGCTCCTTGACCTTGGACTTCTTAGCCTCTAAAACTGTAACAAATAGATTCCTTTTCTTTATAATATAGTTACTTAGTTTCAGGCATTCGTTATAAGCAACAGAATATGAACTAAGAGATGTATTAAAGCATGTTTTTCTCATTGGTTATAGAGTGTCATCAACTGGCTTGCAGTAAAGGAGTGATGTGATAAGATTTTGTTTTATTACAATAACTCCAAGAGCCACTTGGGGGGTAAGTTAGAAGGAAAAGTGACTAGAGACACAAAGTCTTGCTGTGGAGTCATTGCAGTAGTTAAGGCAAGGAAAACAAGAGCCTAATATAGTGGAGGAGATGCAGAGTTATTTGGGAGGTTGAGTTGACAGGACTTGCATTTTAGTGGCACTCACAGGTTTCTGAATTGCACTATTGAGGGACTGTTATGCCAGTTACTAAAATAGGGAATGTAGGATGAAGGGTAACTTGGTGGCAGATGAAGAGGAATGGATTTAATGAGTAAGGTATTGAGCATCTTGGAGGAGGAATCTGTGAGTATCCATGTGGAGTTGTTCAGTATACATATCGGATACACAAGTCTGGGACTCAGAAGAAAGAACAGGACAGAATTAAAGGTCTGACCTGCACCTACACTGGGCACGGAGGTATAGGTCAAAGCCATGCATGAGATGGATGAAATGACTTGGGAAGATCAGTGAAGTGAATAGAGAAGAGGAGTAAATGTAGAACCAGGGAAACCTGAAAAGGAAGGAATGGTTAGAGGAAAAGAAAGATAAGCAGGAGAAGGTGTGTGTTTAGAGGCCTAAGGAGGAAAAATGCCAAAGGAGAAGACTATTTCAGGAAAGAGAAATGCCAATAATATCAGAAGGTCCAGGGAAGGCTAGCATAATTGGTTTCTGGAACGTTTTCACAGGATTGAACAGATACAAGGTCATTGTTGACTCTGCCAGAGTACTAGAGAAGTGAATTGAAAGTGGGATTCAAATTTTCTCCCCCTTGCCAGCCCTTATCCTCACCTGCCTGGGCCTCCAGACACTCTGACTCACCCCACCCTGCCTTTTGCGTTGTCTGGGGTGGCTTCCTTAGCACTAAAGTTCAGGGCAGAATTTCCTCCTCAAAGCAGAAAAAGAGATGCATGTGTGGGAAACAGAGAAGGGAATCAGATTATAGTCACTTAAGTAAAGCAAGATTTCAAGCCGTAGGGAAGTCAAGTCTCAAGGGGTCTAAGCTGGAGCTGCAGATTAAGGATACAAGGTGGGAACAGAAGGTTTCAAGGAAAGCAAGTTGCAACACAGAAAGAGAAGTTGGGGAATTTCAGAGAGCTCCAGTGGGGTTTTCCCAATTTGCCTTCAAGGTGTTATAGGCGGGTCCAGCTGTCCAGAAGCAGGGCAGTGAAGTGAAGAAGAGGTGACTGTAAATGTAGAACAACTTTTGAGAAGTTTATCCATGAAAGAAAGAAAAAAGTGAGGGTTTGTATACATTGGACTCTTGTAAAATAAAGCATATACAACGATAATTTGCTTCCTAAATTTAGGAATTTGAAATGCTGGAATCTGGGATAGTGGTGACGTTAAGATAATGAATATAATTTAGAAATATATTTATTCTTCAAAAAGTATCTGTAGTTAATGGGGCTGATTGCCAGAAAATAGACTTTAGCCTAAATGATGATTAACAACAATAATTTTTTTTGTCTGTCTTATTTTCATTTTTATTTCTACAGGGAAGAAAGCTAATGGAACTCGAGAGCAGGTGAAATGGAAGGCTATGTGCAAGTTCTAAGAGAATAAAATTTGTTTTCTAATGTTGCCTCTTTATTGAGATTGTTTTTTCATAACCTGATTAAAAATCTCTGTCCTTTTCACCTTCTCCCCTGCCTGAAGTCATTTCTGCCATGTATATGAGTTAACGATTTTTGGTGTAGTCACCTTTTCAATTGATCTGTGTTGTTTACCAAGTGTCACATCAGTTTCAACTGTGTTGCCTCCCGGAGTTCTGCTAACTTGTGAGGACAAACAATCCTCTCCACCTGGCAGGCAGCAGATGAGCAGACCCCGCTCAGTTCTATTGATTGAATCCTCTGGGTCTGATTAGTCCAGATGAGTCAGAAGGCATGTTCCCAAGCATGGGCTATGTTTATTGTTCGTTATTGTTCTAAGTCTTAAACAACTGGAAAGATAACAAAGTTTCCTTGAAAACACATCTTTTCCTAGAAAGTGGCTGAAAATACTTGCACGGGTTTGTTGTCTAGTGGTGGCAGTGATGTGTATCAGTAAGATCTCTTTAAATTAAAAGTTACCTGATTAAATAGATTTAAATAAAAAAGGGAATTAGTCGGTTCTCATAACTGAAAGTCTGGGTGAGAGTTCAGGCTCACATGAACTTGAGTGCTCAAATGCTGTCATTACAAATCTGTCTGTCCCCTGGGGACTACTAGATAGGGGAGCGAAGAAACAGGGGCAAGAGTTGAAAACCTACCTATTGAGTACTCTGCTCACTACCTGGGTGACAGAATCATTTGTATCCCAAACCTCAGCATCATACAATATAGTCATGTAACAAATCTACACATGTACCCCCTGAATCTAAAACAAAAGCTGAATATATATTTTAAATCTTTTTTTTTTTTTTTTTTTTTGAGACAGAGGCTCGCTCTGTCGCCCAGGCTGGAGTGCAGTGGCCGGATCTCAGCTCACTGCAAGCTCCGCCTCCCGGGTTCACGCCATTCTCCTGCCTCAGCCTCCCGAGTAGCTGGGACTACAGGCGCCCGCCACCTCGCTCGGCTAGTTTTTTATGTATTTTTAGTAGAGACGGGGTTTCACCGTGTTCGCCAGGATGGTCTCGATCTCCTGACCTTGTGATCTGCCCGTCTCGGCCTCCCAAAGTGCTGGGATTACAGGCTTGAGCCACCGCGCCGGGCCTTATTTTAAATCTTTCTCCGCCTCTCAGCTCTGCTGTCCTCTGTGCTGCCTTCATTCTTAGGCTCTAACCAAGTCATGAGAAAAGTGTCAGCCAGCAGCTCCAGGTTTATAACGTATCAGTTTCTGAACTCCAGAATGTAGTGAGCACCTCTTTACCAGTGGTTCTGGAAGATACATCGGAGCTAAATTTTACTTACAAGATGGTTGAGGAAGGTGTCCACGCCTCAAATAATCACCAAGTCCAAGGACTGGACTGGACTGATTGACCAGGTTTATCTCACATACCCGCTCCTGGAAATGGGGGTGACTCCGGGGGTCAACCATGGAAACAGCAATGAGAAGTATGCTGCATTCCTGTAGTAGGTCAGAGGATTTCATTAGGGTTCAGCTCAAGTTCCATGTTCTCACCAAGCCTTTCACATTCAGGGAAGGTAGGTCCCTTTTACCTAACAGTAGAACCTATTCTTAAAAAGAGGAGAGAAGCTATAACTGATGTGAGGAAAGCAGCCCTGGAACAGAAAAACTAAAGAGAGTAGGAAAAAAACAAGGAATACAATGAGAAAGGAAACAAAGAGTTAAAAAGAGACACAGAGAGAAAGACAGAAAGATTAAAAATAAACAGAAACTGTAAGCAAACATAAGGATCATTAAACAGCTATAAAGCTAATCACAGCATTTGCCTAGACAAAGATTACAATTCCAAGAGAAAGCAATCTTCTTTGGCGTAAGCCCCCTAGGAAGAAAATGTTGGCCTGTTCTGGCTCATCCCCAAGGTATGTGTCTTTCTTGTCTTTTCGGCTCTCTGTCTTCCATCCCTTCTGTTTTCTTTTTAACTGCTCACATCTGCACTGACTGCTTCTTCTTTACATAAGTAGCTACTACCTTCCACCTTCTCTTGGCTTCTTTTGCTTCACTTCTGCACAGCAAAATTTTATTTCACAATTCTCCAAGGGAAGATGAAAATGAAAAAGATGAAGATGACACTCTACCAATCTCCTGGCATAGTTATTTGACGTGCCAGAACTAAGACAGACCACATAATTTTTAGGGTCCCTTATTGAGAACTTATTAAGAATATTATGATAGGCCGGGTGCAGTGGCTCACACCTGTAATCCCAGCACCTTGGGAGGCTGAGGCGGGCGAATCACTCGAACTCAGGAGTTTGAGACCAGCCTGGCCAACATGGTGAAACCCCATCTCTACTAAAAATGCAAAAAATTAGCCAGGCGTGGTGGTGCATGCCTGTAGTCCCAGCTACTCGGGAGCCTGAGACAGGAGACTCACTTGAACCAGGGAGGCGGAGGCTGCAATGAACTGAGATTGTGCCACCTCACTCCAGCCTGGGTGACAGAGCGAGACTCCATATAAAAGAAGGAGGAGGAGGAGGAGGAGGAATGTCATGATAGCAGAGCATTAAACTAACAACAGAGATTTTCTGGGAGTGGGATCTGTGCAACTGCACAAGATGCACAGCCATGAAGCTAACACTGGACAGAGTTCTTGGTTACCTTCCCAACTGCTGTCCTCAGATATTCCCTCTCCCTCATATGGCCTCTTTTTAGAGGAGGCTAGTCCCATCCACAGTGCCAATAATATATTCCCATTCCCTTTGTCTGCAACTGGCTTATTCACGAACACATGATACAGCTCTGGTCAATGGTATTTCATTTCTTCTTTGATGAAAACAGACACATGGGAAGAAGCAGTTCCTTTTTCCCTAGACATTGTGCAATAAGGCCTAGCACCGCTTCGGGCATCTTGCTAAATGACAGACACTTTCCCAAAGACAGCAAAGTAGAAAGAGAAGACATCCATCAATTAGTTGTTGAATTAACTAGCCTTGAAGTCATTCCCACTTAGACGTCTTGGTATGTGAAATAGATTTTTTCTTATTGCTTCAGTCAATTGAGTTGGGGTTTTCTGCTTACAGCCAAGAGCAGTTTAATTAATGTATCTTAGTAATCAAAGAAATTATTATATAAAAGTAAATTCTTACATAAAAACAGGAACAGGAAGGAGAAGGACAGTAATGTAAATTGTGGTGCAATATAGGAGGACCAGGCTTAGTGAAATTATTTTTTCCTACTGAAGAGGTTCATCTCAGACAGTCCACTTTCCCTCTCCCTCTTGTGAGATGTTAAAGCAGATGCATGGAAAGTTTAGAAAAAGGAGACAAAGTAACAAAACATAAAATGAAATGCAAACCCAGATTTCAGAAACACGTCTGATAATAGAAACTTTGGCTTACAAATAAGATTTCCTGACGGTAATGTGTGAGTAAGCGTTACCAACCCAGAAGTAGAAACAACAAGCCCTTGAATGTGCTTTTTTGGGTCATCTTTGAAATTTCTGTAGTAAGTGACTTATATCTACTTTCAAGAACTTAACAAAATAGAGATAAACTAAAGGGAAATCTTTCTTGAGGTACTGCCAAACAAATATATTCTAAGGCTATTTGTTACGGTGAGAACTCTGTCTATTGTAAGTAATAGGAAAACTAACTGAAACTGATGTAAGCTTACATAATTAGGGACTCCAAGGTAGACTGGATTCTGGGCCAGCTGGATCCAGGCTCTAAGTAATTAAGGCTCTTTCTTATTCTCATCTCTCAACTCTGCCCATCCTTGAGAGATACAATACACTGATACGATACTCCTCACATGCCCTGTCCTGGCATCAGGAGGAGGGGCTCACCTACCCCAGCCACCTAGACTAAGATGGAAGAGAATCTGAGTTTTGTCTCAGGAAGGGGAAAAGGATCCTGGGCAGGTACAAACAACAATAATTGTGCATTACCTTACAAAAATGGTACATTATCTTACAATTATTGTGCAATGAACTAGTGTTGAAATTGTAGCTTATTAATAGCAAGTGTTTCAGGGAAAGGCTAATGCTAGTCAAAAGTCGAAGAATACTAAATCCAACATGAATTTATTTCAAATTCACACATGTCTAAACCTCAAATGTAAATTGAAAAGGGAATGGAATTGAAGCTAGAGACATCATGCATATTACCAAATCAAAATGACAGATTAGAGATAACAAAGCAAGATCCCTGAGTGAAACTATCTATTACATTCCATCAAAGTGGCAATTAAAAAGCCCAGATGTAAAGTCACATAACTTTGATTGGGTTCATACCAACATGTCTGACTGCTCTTCAGAAAAGACAATTTAATTAGGGAGTTGACGTCATATATTAGAAAGCAACGCCATGTTTCATTTTTTCTTCTAAATGGTTTGTATTAAAATCCTCTAGTCACCAGATACTGAACATTCTGACTTACTGGCAAAATTCCAAATAGGAGTTCTGGTGAAATGGAAAGCATACTTCCAATTTCTAACTGCACCTTGTTTTTTGAGATAGAGTCTCACTCTGTCACCCAGGCTGGAGTGCAGTGGCACGATCTCGGCTCACTGCAACCTCCACCTCCTGGGTTCAAGCGATTCTCCTGCTTCAGCCTCCTGAGTAGCTGTGATTACAGGCGCGCGCAACGAGGCCCGGCTAATTTTTTAATGTATTTTTAGTAGAGATGGGGTTTCACCATGTTGGCCAGGCTGATCTCGAACTCCTGACTTAAGGTGATCCACCCGCCTTGGCCTCCCAAAATGTTGAGATTACAGGCATGAGTCACCATGCCTCGCCTGCTTTTTATTTAATATTGTTTTAGGGAGCCACCTTTTTAAGAACCAGATCTTCAATCTGTCTGAATTTGAGATCACCTCATTTTCATTGGCACAAGGACAAAGACATTTGTTTCTTTTCCCAAAATAACGAGACATCCTTTATTTGAAATAGAGGTAACTAGAAAACATTGCAGTAATTTATAGATACCATGTAATTGTAAGACACCATGTTATTCCAAAGGCTGAAGAAAAATTAGCTATTTAAGAAGTAGTTTATCTGAATCAAAATTATGGCATTGCTTTGCAAGGAGTTTTCTTGCATCTTATACAAACCAAACTCCTTTTTAAGTTATCACCTGATGAATTGCGTGACGTTAGTCAGTGCTGATGGGAAGCCACGGGATGGGAGTGAAGACCTTGACCAAATGAAGAGATATCTTAAAAAAAAAAAAACCCAGTTCACTCAATATCATCTTTTTATATCTTATTAAGCAAGCAGCACCCATCATCACAATATACAATAATAATATGTTACTAAGAGAAAAAAACGTATCTGAAACTAAAATGGACTGTGGACAGTTTTTCCTTAGAAGGAAGGGGTGTCATAATTCATTTCAGTGGGGAAATAAATCTTTATACTGCTCCTTTCTTCTCACAGAGATTATAAAGGAGAGGAGAGAAGAGTGAGACCTGGAGCAGGGGCCTGCCATTCACAGTCTTCCATCATTCAAGAGGGAGGTTGATACTGAGCTGGGAGACAGAAGTTAGAGCAGCAGTGTTCTCTCTAACCCCATCAATGGTAGGAAGAATCGTAGTTATTGTTGTTTTAGATGTTGTGGCAATAAAGGAGGGAGGCAAAGCAAGAGCTAAGCAACTTGGTGGGAAGTGAGAGCTGGTGAAATAGCCAAGGGTCTCCAGAAGAAGAAAGTTAAGCATTATATTTCAAGTTGTCTGCCCTAGAAATCTGTGATGCAACCTTTTTGCCATTCCTCTGAATTATTAGTAAAAATTTGCTATACATTGTAATGCATTGTGTAATTTTTTTGAGGATCAGGATATGGTTGGAATTCAAGGCAAGCAGCTTGAGTTCCACATAGAAGGTAGTCTGAATCAGAGAAATAGAGATAAGACATTGGTGAGCAAGAGTTCCGTAGAGCAGGAACAGAGTCACAAACATAGCCAAAATTGACACAGAAATTCTGGGCAGGAAATAGGATGGGGGCTTCAGTTGATATCTGGGTTGCCAGCATATATTGAAAGGTTTACTGTGTAGCAGGCTCTGGACTAGGAGTTTACATGTACTCTCTTGTTCCTTCCTCTCAACAATTCCATGTGGTTGTATTACTTTTCCTCCTTGACATGAAGAAATTGAGGCATAGAGATATTAAATAACTTGCCAATGATCATAAATGCTGGCGCTATTATAAATGGAGCACAGAGATCTGCATGACACAAAAGCCCATGTCTGTAAGTGTTAGTTTATACATACTCCCTTTCCAGGACCCTTATGGGCTTTGCAGTACCGGTTGACACTCTTTGATCCATACTCCTTTTCCTTGGTATAAATAATTAAGTGCTGACTTTAAATGCTGCCCCAAATTTGCAGTTATGTTCAGTTTTAAAAGAAATCTCTACTATTAATAATAGTTATTGATTATCTAGTTAGTATATATGAAAGAAAAAAGAGGTATAATACCCAATTCCTAACCTTATGAAATTTATAATTCAGTTGGGTAGATATGGTAAGTATTAACATAGAAATAAAAAGCCTTGTGGACATTCCAAGCCAAAAACCAAAAGGCTCAGCTAATGTTGGGTAATGTAAAGTTTGGAGTGAGAAAGATACTATGGGATTCCTAGGTCAGTTTCTCAGAAGCTGTGTGGGTTTGAGCAAGTGACTTGACCTCTCAGTCACAACTGCCTCACTGGCAGTATGAGACGGGGAGACCCCCTGCCTTACCCATCATAGCATTGCTGTGAGTCTTAAGTGAGGTGACAAATGGAAAAACGGCTTTGTAAACTGGAAAGACTTATATGAATTCCAGTTATTTATTCTAGAATTCTCCTATAAACATGACTGTGTTCCAGATATTTGTTAATGGCCCATCCTACATCAATCGGCAAATGCCAGAAGGTAAGACTATAATGAGTACATCTGAACAAAGCATCTGTTGCTCTGAAGCACTACTTTCACCTATCGCTTATCTGCTCATGTTAAGAGAATGATTAGCAGGAGAGCAGGCAGCGATTGTAGTGAAGAGTATTGGTGCTGACAAGGCCAAAAAAAAAAAAAAAAACAGTCAACCAAAAACCCTATCCTCTTCCACGCACTATCCCCTCATCTGTTGGTTATGGAAACAGTTTTATACCCTGTTTCTCAAGTACACCTTTTTCTTCTCTGTATCAGCACTGCCTGACTTCAGGCCCTGGTTTCCTCTTGACTGGGCATTGCAACAGCCTATCAACCCATTTCCCATGCCACCACCAAGGGTTTCTTTCTAAAATGCAAATGTAATCATGTTGCTCTCCAACTTAAAAATCCCCAGACTATCTTTCCAATGCCTGAATAAAGTTTAAACTCACCAAAACCTTTCATAATCAACTTTTTCTCTCTAAGGTGATTGTCCAGTGATACCTTATAGGCCAGCTTGACTCTGTCTTGCAGCAGTTAAATAAGCTATGATCAACTACACTGCCACACTTTTGGACTTGCCCTTCCCTTCCTTGTTCTACTGATGATTTTTCTTCCATCCCTCAAGACTCAGCCCTGGATCAACCTCCTCTTCACAGCCTTCTTCCCCATCTGCTCCCATCCCACACCTAGAAGTAGAGTTAGGGGTTCTCTTTGATTCATTAACACATGAGGAATGCTCCTCTTACAGTATCTTCCACAGGTAGTATCATTATTTATTTTTCTGTCTAGTACACTAGACTATAAAATCTCGAGGATGGTGACTTCCTTGAATTTGAATCTCTGGCACCTAGTATACAATAGCTCCTTAATAAATGTTGAAAGAGTAGATGTATTAACACTGACTTAAAAGTTCCCCATATTAGTTTTCAAAATGACTACATTAGCAATATATTATAGAAGCACAGCTTGCTTGTAATTTTCTGTCTTATGTACTCAGCATGGAAATTTTTTCAATCAGAATAACTGAAGTTGTAATCACTTAAAAGAGGTATCACTAGCTAAATGGATTCTCGTGCTTAGAAAAATGTAAGAGAGTGCAGTGAAGAACAGAAAAATTCCGCCAAGATATTTCTTTATCCTCATTTTCAGGTCAAATTCCTTTCTCTTGGAACTGGCAGTCAAGTTGTGACTTTATTAATTATGGCATTACTGGCTGTGGCTATCAGCATATCGACACTGTCAAAAATAAATAACTGTGAAAACCAGTAGGAATAAATGGAGCATGAAAAATGGAATGTTTCAGTATGAGAAACTCTCTAAAGGAAGAATTCCAGTGTCCAGAGACCATTATCTGGTCAAAATAGTTGCCTGACTATGGGTATAAGCCAAAAACATTTCATTTATAGTGGGTAGGGTAGAGAGGTCAGTGTGGGACATAGCTATTTTAGCTGCTTTTTTTCTGTGTAATGGCAAATATCCCAGGGTTCTATAGAAAAAAAATTGAAGTGCATTAATCAGAGACTCACTCTCTGGGAAACCTCAATTTACTCTAGACTAAGTGATAACACAGAGGGGTCATTACATCAAAATTAGTCTGACTTTCTGTATCAGTGGCATTTTTTAAAAAAGGAAATTGGTAGGCTTTCCCCTTTTCTCCTATTTTTTTTTTTTTAGAGGCTTCCTTAAGTAGTATATCTCCTTAAAATCCATGAGTAAAATTTTGCTTTCTTGTAAAGGCTGGGATTATTGCTCCTTCTAAAAGGACAGAGGAGACCTGCAGATGAAAGGTCAGGACAGCATGATGTCTTTTCCTTTTCATTGACTCTTTGAGTTCCCTAGCTTGTGCCCTCATCATCCTATGACTGGATCATTGCAACTGTCTCAGGCACCTCCCATCAGCTCAGCCTGCCTTTTGCTCCAGTCTTTGCTGGGTCACCCAGCTCTGCACAGGTTAACCTTGCAGCACCTGGCACATGGTGCTCCAACCGTGAGCCTCACACTTGCGGCCTCAGAGTGTGTATGCAAGGGGGCAGGGTAACAAAATGCTCCCCTTTTCCATCCCTGAGGTGGATCTGAGGCTCTTTCTACATGACCTACAGATAGAGCCATCGGCATCAAGCCCCAGTTACCAACTGGATAGTACACCATTGTATTTCCTGTCCTCCCCTCTTGTTTCATGCTCTACCAAGTTCTCCACTCTTTTCATTGAGACCACTTCTTCAAATGAACCACCTGCATGCAAACCTTGTCTCAGAGCTCTGCCTTTGGGGACACCCAAGGTAAGCCAGCCTCCAAACTGGTCTGTAACAGACACACATTTTTCATTACTAAATGCAATGGGTAGAAGTATTTTTTTTTATTTGTAATAATAAAGCTCAAAGTTTCACTCCTATTTTGTAATGGGGGGGTGGAAGGAAATAATTATTTAGTTCATTCAAGTAACTCAGATTATTTTGGCTAAGAGTCTCTTATGATAGTCCATTCCTTCAGTATTTAAGCTTCACTATTCTGGATTCTCTCTCTCCCCTTCTCCTACACTTCTCTCCCAAGGCCATGTAAATTCTCAGATACGTAATATCATTCTGACATCTTTCTCTCCCTTCAGTGTTACTTGCTTTCTTGTTCCCTAGGGCAATAATCCAGACTCTCCTCGTCTAGTAATAATAAGAGGTTGTAGGGGAAAAATATTTAAAAAGACAAATATGGTTAAAAATAATACAAAGACATTATTATTATTCCTCTTCAAGTCTCTCCCCTTTTTCCAATCAGTCTTCTACTATTATTGACTAGTACCAGCGTTACCATGTCAGTTATCTACTAAGGAATTGACAATGGCTTCTAATAACCTATGACAGCTAGCCTGCTCCGAACTCCTCTGCTTCCAGTTGTACTTAAAGGCAGTGTCAATATCCTTTGAAGTGAAGGAGGTACTTGGGGTACAAAATTTACGGTAATGTTAGGAGGGAAAAATGGGAACTGGGGAGGTGACCAGCAATTGCCATTAAAGTTTGCCTCTTCTTACTGTCCCTCATATGATCCCCTGCAACAAAAACAACACTTGGTTCAGCAATGTAAGTTTGCTCTCAGGCACACAGATAAAATATATTTCTCAGGTTCCTTGCTGTTAGGTTGGGGCTGGCTGACTGCATTCTGGACAGTGGACAGCAGAAGCAATTTACACCATTGTTGGGGCTGTCCCGTAAGAACCTCCCATGCACAATCCTCCGTTCACTCATTTTCTTCTGTGGTAAACTTGGAAGTCATATGCAGAAGATGACCATGTTAAAGGATGAAATGAACCTCGGGCCCTGAATAATTGGGTAGACCTGGATGGAGATGAACTCCTTATTCTCTCCTGATGCTCACCCCCACCATATCGAATTGGGATGTGAATAGCTCTATTAATTATGACATTATTGTCTGTTGCTATTAGCATATCAATAATGTCAAAAATGTGTAACTGAAGACCAGAAGGAGTAAAAAGAGCATGGGAAATGGAATGTTTCCATATGAGAAACTCTCTAAAGAAAGAATTCCAGTGCCTTTAAATTATTATTTAAAGTTGTAAAGATTTATTGTGTTAAGCTATTGAGATTTGGAGATTATTTGTTTTAGCAGCTAGTATTATTTACTCTTATATACCCCTCAGTATTGTGCATGGAAGTCCCTCTTGCCCCAAATGGATATTCTCGTCCCTTACTTTTTTTTTCTAATCAAAATCCTACCAACTTTCAAAGACCCAGCTAAAGTCCTATCTGACCCACAAACTTTTCAATGATCTCTACAGCTCACGGTGACACCTCTCTTCTCCCAACTCCTATAGTACTTGTTGTATATCCTAATCAGACCTTAAGTGTGTACTGCTTTGGTTTGCTATTTCATATTTTAAAATGTATATGTGTCTACTTGTCCACTAGATTATAAATTCCCAACTGGAAAAGACTATTATTGATATTATTATTAAACCCCCAAAGCAATTATCACCCATCTGTGTAGATGGCACACCAGGAATGAAAAGTCAGAAGTCACAGAAGGCTTCTAAATGTCCTATAAATATCATAGTATGATTTTAGCATCAGCTAAATATAAGAATTCAAACAGTAATGCCAGCTCACAGGTACAACAATAAATTCTCTGAGGATAAAATTAGTGTCTATATATAAATAAGTAGTTCAGAAATACATTCAGTTTGCTTTTTTCCTCAAGGGCTAATTAATGTTAGCATTTACTCTTCCTCTCTTCTAAATGAATATTAAACAATATCCCAAATTGTGAAAGGCAGGATTAGAATGTGAGATCTTTTTGAAATTCCCCACACCACTGATTTTCTCTCACCTATATTTAACTCCTCATTTGGAATGGAAGTCAGCAGGTTTAGCACAATGTTTGCAGGACTTTAGGAGTCTACTTTTTTGATAATAACAACAATAAAAATAATAATAATACATAATTCTTTACATTCCTGAATCTCCTCTTTCTGACCCTAAGTGTTACAAACTAATATCCACCTATTTATTTTCTTTCTCTAATCCTGATAAAAGGACAAGTTGCCAATGTTTATCATTTAGGGAATCTCTAGATAACTATGATTTATTTGGCAATTAAGCAAAAGAGTTTGGGAAGAACTGTTTTAAATTAAAGATGAGAAAAGGTCTTGAAAAAAGTTCACATTCTAATATTTTTATATAAATTGGTGTTTGAAGATGCTGGAAATCATTTTAAATTGAAAAAAAAGTTGACTGTAAATTTTGATGCAGTTGCAATGTGCTGGCTTGAATAGTGCAGATATCATTGAACTCTTCTATTCATTCAGGAAGGCTTAGTGCTAGCAATTTGCTTTTCTGTCCAGTCAATGCACTTTCGTTTTGAGCTGGAGAAAATACCTCTGTAATTGTAGAGTTCATGCCCTCTAGTCTTTAGTTTCTTCTCCATTGAAGCTACTTGTATAGAGATCAGTCTCTGCTGGTTTTAACAGTGGTTCTAACAATCACAGAGCATTCAGTCTCATCCTTTTCAAGTTCCAAGAACAACATATTAATAATAAAGAGTAAATTTTCTAGTCTTTCAGGACTAACTTGAAATGATAAAGCAACATGGAACAAATATCCGAAAAGCAAAGAAACATTTTATGGACAGTCTATTATTCTTGCATTTTTATTTTACACAGCCATAATTTAACCTCTGGTTGACAGCAAGGAAGACCAAGAACTACAATTTAAATACACTGGTGCATATATTTTCCCCTACAAACTCTAATGTGAGAATTGCCTTTCAATATGTGCTTGAAGTTTATAAAAAATAGCCACCATTAAGGACTTTCAGCTGAGGTTTTCAAATTGTGTTTCTCAAAGTCTGAGGTTCTACGTGGTGGGACCTCAGGGCTGCCAAAAGTAGCCTGAATGTGGGGTCTTTTCTCCCCTTCCAACCCAGAAGTTTTGCTTTTTATCTGTTTACATTTGGATTTCTATATAAAATTTAGAATTACAAAATGGATTCTGTTAAAAAAAATAAAAAATCCTTGTATGATATAATCTATCTATGGAGATGTTTATTTTCCTCTAATCGATGCAACTCATTTTTCTGTATTAAAATAACAAAAATGTCATGCCGTGGGAACTGTGCAGAGGACATTTGCTGTTTTGTTGGCTGCCTGGGGTTTATTCCATTTCCTAGCAGTACCCTAATTTCCTTTTGGGGAACTACCTCTCTCTCACTGTGTGTGATGCCGGTGGGTGGTAGATCTGGGGACCGCCCTTCAAAGGAGCTGAAGTGACTTGCTCTGTCCTCTCAAAGCCCCAGGCCAACAAAGGTGTGAGTTACTAACCTGTACTCTGTCAGTCAGATGCCCTCTCTTGGGTCTCTGAATCTGGAGTGAGTGACACAACAAAAGGAACACCGGGGTTTAGAGATTTTATCAGTGGTACCCTGCCCTGTCAGGAGACCATGCTAAAGTTCCTCCTTTCCCATCTTCCAGAGCTGCATTGGTGCCTGCCCATTTTCAAGTCTGAATCTCAAGCCTTTCAGCAATTAAGTGAATCCCTACTAATCCTTCCACCTGCACATGCTTTTTTGCACTGTGTATCTTCATTTTTCTTGCCTTGCTCTTCCTTTCTCCTCGTGGACCAGACTGCAGACTACCTTATGGCAGCCTCCCACAAGAGTTTAGCTACTCGCTGCCCACTGTCCCTTGGGATGCATACTTTTCTTCTTCTAAGAGCGTTGGTGACTCTCTATCCCTTTCTACTTCAGTATCTGCACTCACTTCTCCCTGTTTTGGTTCTGCTCTCCTGTGTCAGTGCTGATATCCAATGCATTCCTGCCTTCCTGCACAGCAAGTTACTCCAGTGACAGTATGAAACATGCAGGCTTCACTTGTCTGGAGAGTCAGGAACTCCTGCCAGAAAGATGCAGGCAGAGAAGGTTAGGAACAATAAGAATATCGGGAATGTAGTGTGTCAAGACACAGACTGAGAAACAAGCAAGTATGAGAGAATGGGCAGGAAGGGGCACAAAATTAGAAACACAGAAATTTAGGACAGGGTGCCACTATAATGAGAAAATTATTCTGAGGTAAAGTCTGGTTTGTACAGGGGCTTTTTCACAGCAGCAGCTGCTCTGGTGAGGGTGCATCCAAATAAAACAATGTGGACTTTTACCCAAATTCTACGTGGTCTTCACAAGACATGCCACTATCTTATTAACACAACAGTGACAATAAGACTTACTTGATATATTTTGTAATAATAATAGTAGCTGTCATTTATGGAGTGCTTACTGCATGTCAGGCTCTTTGGCAAAGTGCTTTGAATATAAGGGGAACTGAGTTTGAGGGAGGTTAAACAACTCATTCAAGATCACTCACCAAGTAAATGGTAAAGTTGAGATTTGAACTTAGGTCTTCCAAGTCAGAGCACAAGTTCTTAATCATTCAGCATTTTGCCCCTAAATGATATTCAACTGGACTGTGCTCTGGAATATACAGACAACCATGTCTTCCCATCCCAACCTTCTTACCTAGTTCAAAAAACTGGTGCTGAATAAACAAGTACAAAGGAGGCTGTTAACTCTCACCTGGTGTAAGAATGGGCATAGTGGTCATTGTCCACAACTGTACGGCCTTCTTTCGGGAAATGCTCCTTCCCCTAGTCTACCCATAAGCAAATACAAGTTGCCCTTCACTTACAGAGCACACTCACCGGCCTGCTCTGATTGGCCCAGGTGGTGATAGTAAACCGTGTCCCACTTACAGCTGATTGGAACAGGTTCCGGCCCAGCTGGGATGAACACAAGGAAGGCCAATCAGAGGGAGCCTCCCCTGTGATGGTTAAACTGTGATCAGAGGCTAGTCTCAGTCTCCCTCTGGTGGTGAAACTTGGAGGTATTCGGCATAATAGCGGCTGGTGGTCATATTTCCATGAGGAGATGCGTCTGAAAATATACAGCTGACCTATAGACAGAAACTGAGAGGTCGAGAGATGGAAACCAGAAGGAGAGATTAGGAGAAAGTGAGAGCAATAAGTTTTGAGACCTGGTATGAATTTCTTCTCAAGTCCCAGCTCCACAGTTGCCTTCGCATCATCTTAACCAATCCAAGTTGGGTTTAGTCACTTCCAACCAAAATAGTTCTGACCAAGACCATGAATTTTTAAAAACTCGCATTAACACATTAGGTCTATGCTTACCCTGAGAGAAAGGAGAAAATACTTTGTCTTCTACCTGCACACGGCATGCGTTTCACCTCTAAACTTAGACTGTGCAGCCCTAGAAGGGAGGGTAGTGGTGAGAATTGACAGCAGGGAAACCAATTTTAGGAATAATTTCTTGATAGCAGTCCTGTTTTCTTGTCTCCTTTGCCAACTTTCAATACTTATTTTGGAGGAGTCTTCCCGAACCATTAGGTAGCAAGAAATAAATTTGTTATGGTACCACATATTCCTTCAGAATAGTTGATAATAAAGTTTTTATCCTGAAGAACTCAGGAGCACATAGATAGAGGTTTTTTTCCACCCTGGACATGAACTCAACTGAGTTTAACTTAATTCATTAAACTATTCTAGAATAATTCAATAATTACTATGATGTTAAATATTAATTTATAGAACAGATCAACTAGGAGATAATTCTTCACCTTACACCCCCACCCACCCCCTCAAAAAAAAAACCATCATGGAATTGCTACAAGTATTTGGTTTCAGAGTGTAAGATACTGTCCTGACAATTTATAAAACCTCCCCTTATGGAGAAGCCAAAGGTCATAGTGAGTCCGCATATATTTAATTAACACACAACTTCTTCAGACACAATGTTTATTATATGAAGCCAGGCTACTAAGGACAGGTGGGCAGTCTGCTCACTGTTCAATGACACCTTGATTGGGGCACAAATGGGAGCTGAAATCCAGCCCTCACTTCACATCCTAAGCCACGCACCCACGAGCCTGCCTCCACCCACACATGGACACCATCTAGGTCAGTGGTGGCCCTACCATAAGTAAAGCAGACCTGCCTGCTACCTAAAACTCTTTAGAAGGAAAAGGCTTTCTTCTGAAACGCAAAATAGAAAAACAACAGAAGTAACCTTTTCCCTAGAAAAATTAAACACATAAGTGCCTAATAAGTACTTACTGAACTAAATGAATACACTATAGAATAAGTAGGGTAATAATTTTCTTGATAATCTGCCTGAAGGAAAATGTTAGCAAATGCTCCTATTTCTATGCATGGCTTATTTCTTCCTGATCATTGCTTTTTGTCCACTCCACCCAACAGCATTAGAATCGATGACACCTTTATTGTATCTTTTCTGTTTTTAAATAAGGACACCAGAAGATCAAGAAACTTCTTTTAATTTTTAAAAAGTTTCTTATTTACTACCAGCTTCCCTCCCCCATCTCTATCCTCACAGTGCCCTGAACTGCCTCATAGCACCCAAGAGTGGTGGGGAAACAGCTCCAGTGAGTCAAACAGAATTACATCCCCATCACTGGGGTTTCAGTTTACCAACATTGACAATGAATTCCTTTCCATGGTTCACCACAGTTTGCTTTTTTATACCACAGAAAGGTTCTGGACACGCATATGCTGCTTTCTATAAATATCAGCTACACATTCCAGCTTTCGAAGGAGCACATTCTGCTAAACATAGACTGTGGAGACAAGTAATCCCTGTTTTTCTTGCTGTATATCATGGCTGCTAATTCAGGCTAAGTTTTCCTTATTCCATCTCAGTTTGGCCTTGGTTATTTTGGGCCTTTGCATAAAGGTCACTGTATTGCTTCTAGTGTCTCGTAGTTAATGCCCCGACTAGCAGTATCTGCAGTCACAGGCTTCTGGAGCCACAGCTGCAATTCCCATTAACTAGAAGAACCACAGTGTTGCTAAATAGCCTCACAGAAATTCTAGTCCCAAAACAAGAGGTTTGGGAGTCTGTTGGTAATCGCAAGAGCCATAAGCCATTCGAAAGTTCAGATCTAGATATTACTGACCTACAACTTCCCCAGATGGTGCAGGAAGACTGACAATTTGGCATGAATAGCTACAGCTAGGGCAAGAGCTCTGTGGAATATGTGATTAATACCAAAGGCTTAAAGCGTGATTGTTCAGTCCTCCCAGGCAATGCCAACCTATGGGATAACCTGGGTATTATGGGTTCATAATACCTACGGTCCAGATGTGACTTGATCACATCTTCTCTTGCTTTCTGCTTGTTCGTTTTTGTTTTAACTTTTTTTTTTCAAACTTCAATACAAATTTGGTCTTATATGCAATTTTAATGTCAGAGTATGCCATTCACCACAAGAAATAGAAGTCTGTTAGAGCTACTTGTTACTGGCTCTTTCATTTTGAATAAATTATTTCTTTATGACCTTTGTCTCTTCCTGTTTATAACCTGCCATTAAGCTGTAAAATGCCCACAGGCCCATCAGTCACACCAGATCTCCACTGGAGTATTTGTCATCTGTGCAGTGCTTTTCAGTTTACAAAATATAACATCACATCCTTTCCGTCATAGATTCCCAGAAAAACCTTGTGAGGTAGAACTTGTTATTTTCATTTTAGAACTGAGGAAAATGAAACCAAACCGATTCCGTGACAGGTCCACAGAGGAGATCCAGAACTCAAATTATAGGCTAGTGTTCTTTCCATTTTAACCAGAGTATCTTTTGCCTTTAGAACTGTTGCAACTAGATGTGGTGGAGGGGGCACTGGATCTGAGCTCCAAGATTTCCTGTAAGTCATTCCTTACCAGCTAGGGGAAGTAGCAGTGGTTGCTTATTGGCTCTGAGCCTCAGTTTACTTTTCTGTAAAATAAAATCCTTTTTAGCTCTCATGCTGTATGATCCAGTGATAAGCAAACAGGGCCATCAGGAGTTTTTTTCCTCCAAGTGTGATGTACACATTTAGCAGCAGAGGAAAACAGAAAAGCTGAATATTTTTTTCTTTTTCTCTCTCCTCCTTTATCTTCATTTCTTTCTTTTACCATTCCCTTAGTCTGCTGCCTTTCAGTAATTATTTATACCATTCAAGTCCTTATTTTGTCAGCTGCTAAATGAAGAAAATAGTGCTGTTCTCACACAATTTTATGGAGGTTTACAACTTCTGTCTCCATCAAGTAAGTCTTAAAACAGCAGGTCCAGGTAGCACACCAAAATCTATGGAAACTTATATTGAATTGGTTTTTGGATTTGTTTTTGTTTTTAGCTTTGATGTTATGTTCTTCTTACAGCATTTTGTTGACATCTTTGTTTGTATCAAGAATGGAGAGGCCAAGATTTTTTTTTTTTTTTAATTTTTAAACCTCAATTCTAACCTTGTCATGCATGTGAAACTGGTACTTGCTGAAAACACAAATAGAGAAAAAGACTTTCCTGGGGGATTCTACAACAGATGGGCAACAGATCTACTCATGCAGTTAGATCAGAAGCACCCGAAATGTTTTCCGTGGACCAATAGCATCAGCATCAACTGAAAATATGTTAGAGATGAAAATTCTCCAGCCCCTCTGAAGACCTGGTGAGTCAGAAACTCTCAAACTGGAGACCCTAAATCTGTGTTTGAATAAGCCCTCCAGATGCTTTCGCTACGCTCTAACGTTTAATAACTACTTAGTTAGATTATTGTCTTATTATGGTATTTTTTCAGTTTTAGCTACTCAGCATGGCTCTGGAAGGGAAACCACTGAGAATATCTGTTATTGGAATGGAAGAAACTTTACATGGGGCCAGTAAGGCACAGCTGTAACTACAGAATAACAATTAGCTCTGTTGTAACACTCCATTACCTTTTCAATTTTCTTATTGCTACCTTGGACATATATTATTAATGTCCTTCATATATTTTAAAGATATATTAAACCTTAATTATAAATTAGCATCAATACATAATATGAAATGAATAAACATAAATCATAAGATACTTGTGATAAAAAACTTTTTTTTGTTTTTTGAGACAGAGTCTTGCTCTCGCTCAGGCTGGAGTGCAGTGGAGTGGCATGATCTCGGCTCACTACAACCTCTGCCTTCCAGGTTCAAGCGATCCTCCCACCTCAGCCTTCCAAGTGGCTAGTATTACAGGCGTGTGCCAACACGCCTGGCTGATTTTTGTGTTTTTAGTAGAGACGGGGTTTCACCATGTTGGCCAGGCTGGTCTTGAATTTCTGAGCTCAAGTGATCTGCACAAGTGATCTGCACACCTCGGCCTCCCTAAGTACTGGGATTACAGGTATGAGCCACCGCACTGGCCTACAGGCGATGTTTGAACCCTAGTTCAGTTCCACTGGGACTGGTCATTTTTCTGTAATGACCCCATTTGACTGTTCCTACACGGTAAATTCAATTTTGTCTCTTAGTTTTTGAGTAATCCTGGCCTTACAGGATCTGTCCTGCTAAATATTTCTTTCACACTGCCAATTCCTTATTCGATAAAATTTTGTAAGAGGCTAAGCTTGTTTACCCTGAGGAAAAAGTACCCTCCCTGAGGCATTGGATCTAGTTTGTGAAATCAGTTAGTAGCAGTACATTTCTGGAAAAGACAGTTTCTGTTTTGATTAGCACTTTAATTTTCAAGGTTAATACTCATAAGCTTTCCAAATGTAGAGGACCAGCTTTTACTCATTACAAACATATATTCATCTTTGGATAGCAAGACTTTGGGTTATGCTACCTAATAGCTGTGTGATTTTGAGCAAATTACTTAACCTCCAAGAGCCTTGGTTTCCTCATCTGCCACATAGGGGCATTGCTTCTGCCATGGACTCAGGGTCAGAATTCAGAATCTGGGGGGAAATTCCATTTGTTTTAAATGCAACTCAGCTTTTCCTTACACCCAGGTTTTTCAGCCTGTGAGAGGAGATGCAAAGGTTTTCCCTTCCCATTTGTAATGGGAAGACAATGGCACTTTGATGTTTATATTGTAGACTTTGGTGTGACTCCTAAACTTTAACATTTACTAGCCATATGACTTTGGGTAATTTACTTGACCTCTTCAAGGTTTACCTTTATATCTACGAAATGGTATAATAATATTACCTATGTTGTAGGGTTGAAGAGATAAATGTGCAAAATGCTTAGTCCGGCACATAATACTATTATTGCAATTATTTTACTACTTCTCTCACTGGACCAGAATAATCATTTATTTATTTTTTTACCATAATGCAACAAATTATAAGTCACAATTTCCTTCACTCTTTTTTCTTTATTAAATTCAGTGCAAAGCCATATCTAGCTATTGCCTGTATTGTTTGAAGCACACTTTTTGGCCATGAAGATGGGTTTTCTCAATTGATTATTGGTTCTGAGTTCTGAATGTAGATGTTTCATTTATGGGCAAATGACCAAAGGCTTTTTCTTATGGCCTGTAGCTTGTAGCCAAGCCTATGGAGACAATTTGGTAACTTTTCCCAGAACAGAAATTATGGGCCATGGTCCAGCCAACCACAAAATTCTTTCACCTTACATTGCTGTACATCGAAACATAAATTCCCCTCCCCTCTATTTTTTGTGGAAATAAAAGCAAACAAGAATGGTTTCTAAACAAAGGAATTTTAAAGAGGGGCTCTGCTGAATGCAGAAATTCTCTCTTGTTGCAGTCTGTCTCTGGAAACAGCACACATATCTCGCTTAAGAACAATAGGCAATACCTGTGATGTTTGAATCCCATCAATTACCACTAAAAGAAAAAAACCTTTACATGTCAGTATCAGAGGGTCTTAGTTCCTTTGTAGAAGATTTTCCTGAGGGCCTCTCATTATAATTCTCACAAGCTTGTTCTGAAAATCGTAATGTACATATACATACGAATGTAAAATTTAGGAAGTGCTAGTTTCTTTCTTTATATAATTAAGAGTACTCAAATAAGACAATTGAAGAGGGCTTGTGAAAGGACTATTTACAAAAGCATAAGCTGGATAAAGGAGGAGGTACAGGGAATGAAGAATTACCCTGGTGCTAGCAATAGCAGGACCCATCACCATCCCTGGGACTAAGAGGCAGGAGGAGGGGGCAGTTAAAGGGCCTGGAGAGAGAGCTGGCCTTTGGTAGAAAAATGCAGCAGCTGCCTGCATAGTCGGGCTCTTTCATCCTCTCTGATCTATGGTACCTCCTACAGCTACTTCCTGGCCCACTGATTCCATCTATAAAGGTCAGTGGATTCATTTCTTAGGCTGCTGTACCACAAACTGGGTGACTCAAAACAACAGAAATGTGTTGTCTCACAATTCTGGAGGATGGAAGTTCAAAATCAAGGTGTCATTAAGGCCACTGCCCCTCTTAAAACTGTAGCATAATCCTTCCCCACCTCTTCCTAGATTCTAATGGTTTGCTGGAAATCTTCGGCATTCTTTGCCTTGTAGAAGCATCACTTCAAGCTTTCATCTTGCCATGCTGTTTACTCTCCCCTGTCTCTGTCTTCACATGGCTGTCCTCTTATGAGGACACCAGTCATGCTGGATTCGGGGCCCACCCTACTCCAGTACACCTTCATCTTAACTAGTTACATCTGCAATGACTCTATTTCCAAATAAGGTCACATTCTGAGGTCCTGGAGATTAGGGACTTGAACATATCTTTTTTGAAGAAACACAACTGAGCCCATAGCAGTCATCCTCCAGAGCACAGGCAGATGGAGAAGGGTGAAAAATAGTGGATGGAGAGGAACAGGCAGAGGAGAATTAGTGTACTCTCTTTTCATCATGTCCTCCTTGGTTCACACTCCACAGTGTCCCAAACTTTGACATCTCTTCTTAAGCTTCATTTCATTTTTTATTAAAGTATAAGGTGTATACAGAAGTATACAAACAGTAAGTGTATAGCTCGAGGAATTTCTCGAAACTCAACATACCCATGTAAACAGCATCTGGATCAAGACACAGTATTAACACTACAGAAGCCCCCTCCTACTCCCTTCCAGTCTTTATCCCTCCATCCCCAAAAGAACAACCATCACTGCGGCTTCTAACACCATAGATACATGTTGCCTGCTTTTCAACTTCACATAAGAGGAATTTTACATCTGCACTCCTTTGTGTCTGTCTTTTCACGCAACATTATGTTTCTATGAGTCATCTATGCTGTTGTGTGTAGCTGTAGGTCATTCATTCTCATTCCATTGTGTGCATATACCACAATTTATTTACCTTTCTACTGTTACAGGTTCTTGGATAGATTCCAGTTGGGGGATCTGATGAAGTATGTTGCTGTAAACATGCTTGTACATATCTTTTGGTGAAAAGTTTTTATGTTTATGACTTTTTGACAAACGTTCTCTAGGAAGTCCTGCTCATTCCCTAGTCAGAATTATGTGTCCTCCTTGTTGTTCTCAAAATGAGCACTTACTGGAGCGTCAAGCATGAGTTATCGACATCTGTCTCCTCCCTACCCGCTAACACCTCTGTGAGTCTGTGAGCTTTCTGGGGGGAAAGATTCTGCTTTATATCTCTTCACATCTTAGCATGTGCCTGCTACATAGTAGGTCCCTAATCAGTTTGTTAAGTGAATGAATGGATGAATAAATGAATAAATGGGTAGCGTACAGACAACATGAATCAGGATTGGAGGATGGAATAGGGTCTGATGACAGTCGACTCACCTTCAAGAGTCTGGCGCACTGGCATCTTGTGATGTTATCTCCTGGCTTCCACCTGCCTTCCTTCAGAGTCCTCTCACTTTAGGATTAGGTGTCTCTGCAGATCACATTTTCTTTTCAGTGCATTATCACTAACATGAATTCTTCTGACCAGGGCCTTTGTGTATATTGAGAATTCTTCCCTATTCTCTAATATTTTACATATTTTTTCCTTTATTTCTCCCTTTGATATTTAGACATGACTCAAGTTTTCTTTACCATGAAATACTGTTTTATTTTCTGAATCTATGATTTACATCTTTTGCTCCCATTCTGTCTGCTCTCCAAATCTGCAGCTCTTTCAAAATTCTCTATGAATGCCAAGGCCTCCACATTCTCCTGGGACTCTAGGTTTCCAACCTTGGAGTTCATCTTAGTCACTGCTTCTGTGACCTGTTCTTATCTTTCCTTCTTACTTAATCTGCTGCCTCACCTCATTCATACTTCCCCTTCCCCTTTAACGTCTTTCTTACTAATTCCAGAGTTACTACATCAGTCAATGTCCTACTCACCTCTCACTTATGTTCATAATAGCCTCTTAGCTGGTCTTCCTATCTCCTTTATTTCAATTTGTCCTTCACATACAGAATAATTTTCATCACTCACTCATGAAATGAGAGACTTCCAATTGCCAACCAGATCCACCTCAATTCTCTCCAATCTTATGACTCCTTACTTAGTGTCATAACTATACCTGCCTTTGTAGAACCAGTTCCCCACATTTTTCCAGCTGTCATCATCATGTCTTTGGTCATTGCTCATTTAACAAGAGCTCTGAACTTCTGGTATGAAACAGAAATGAATTCTAAACTGGCTTTCCAATGACAAGGTAGAGAAAATATCAAAACACAAGGCAGAAAGGGTGTTTCGATAACATTTTCCCTTTTGAAAGCATTTGTTATTTTCATAGCATTATTATCCTTAATTTACAAAAATTCTAAAATTTGGAATTCAGCTGGTCAAGCTGATATTTTGCAGCCTTAACAAGTATGTCCTAACACTGCAGCCTGTGCTTCACACAAGCATATTCCCACAGTTAGATAACAAGCTAAGTTTTAATAACATCAATCATTTATAAATTATATGGGCTAAAGTGTGACTAATAGCTTCATTACTAAGTGAAGAAGTATATTGGAAATTAAGTCATTTAATAGTGCCCAAAGTAGGTAATCATTTGGTAGTAAACTCAAGGCTAGTTTAACTGCTACGTATAATAAGATATTTATATTTTTGTAAAATGACTTCAATATTAAGAATCAAAGGTTAGAACTCAGTGGTCTTCTCTTTTGTCATGAACACATTTTAATTTTTATAGCAGAAACAAGAGACTATTTTTATTATACTATTTATGGTAGCCAATTATCTCTTTGTAAAAAGAGATTTCATATAACCTATTTTAGGGAAAAGAGTTAAGAATCTATTTTGGTTTTCAGTGTCCAGATATTTTGCTCCTTCATTTTATATCATAGTTATATATTATAATCAGAGTGGGGTTTTTGTGCATGGTTTGATTTGGACGAAGTTACTGTAATTCAGAGAGGATATTAATCTCTGCCAGTCACCAGTGTGAATATAGCTCAAGATTGCTCAATTCTTATACTGTTTCCAGGAATAGATGAGAATAGAGCCTAGTGGGGGCAGGGCTGGCTGAGCCATCCTGGGGGAAGTAGCTTTATTTCATGAATACTAGAAGAAAAATTTGGTATATGCACATTTGCGATTACTTGGTTTTGTAGCCAAACATTACTCTCTTTTTATGGTTTCTTCTCAATGAAGCCAAACATGCTCCAGTGTTTATTGGTGGTGTCAGTTTGATCCCTGACTTTATCAAAATGTCATTCCAATACTCTTCATTGTGGTTTTAGTCTCAGCTAGGTAAATTCTTCCTGAATTTGCTGTTGTCTGTCTTAAGAGAGGCCACATTTGAGTTGGAGCATAGTGATGATAGAGGCATAGGTACCTGCTGAGCCAGCTTTGGGGAAAGGGAACTTGGCTTTCTGAGTATTACATTTATTTTTCACAGAATTTTGACTCAACTGAAATTTCTACGTGTGAATGTGTAACAAGTTGAAATTTTAGGTGAAGAATTGAAGTATTCTTCTATACTACTGTATAAAATTATACCTCATTATAAAGAAAATCTGCTGTAGTGTAACTAGTTCATTGCCTTATTAAGAGAGATAATGGTTCACAGTATTTTTGTAAGTAATATATTACCATATAAACAATGATAATTATTATAACCTTAACAAGTAGGAACCCTATGGCTGAAGCAGTAAGATGAAAGTTCTTTTTTTTTTTTTTTTTTTTTTTAAGACAGGGTTTCACTCTGTCACCCAGGCTGGTGTGTAGTGGTATGATCTCAGCTCACCGGAGCCTCGACTTCCTGAGTTCAAGTGATCCTTCCACCTCAAGCCCCCAAGCAGCTGGGACTACAGGCATGTGCCACCATGCCTGGCTAATTTTTGTATTTTTTGTAGAGACAGGGTTTTTCCATGTTGCCCAGGCTGGTGTTGAACTCCTGAACTCAAGCAATCTGCCCACCTTGGCCTCTCGAAGTGCTGGGATTACAGGTGTGAGCCACTGCCCCTGGCCCCCCAAAGTTCTTATAGGGCATCATAGGTAAGTAAGCACATGAAAGACCCAGCAGTGTACAACAATGTTCCTAGATGAAAGACACAACATAATATCTATAAACAGAATCCTGGGCCTTCTTGGTTATTTATAAACACTGTATGGAATTCTTGTTGAAGACACTTCTCCTTTGCTTGAGTCTAAATTCCTCAAGGGCTTGTCCCTTTATTAGTGGTTGACATCACAGATAATGTGTTCTAATGTGTGTTCTTTCTATTGAGGGCACTATTATAGCCAAAATGTTTCAAAAATGTCAATGTATATTTATATTTTATAGAAGTTGTTCAGTGTAAGCATGGAAATATTCACAGCCTGCAGCCCTCATAGATCAATGCACCAAAGATCATTTTGTCTTTTGAAAGTTAAAATTCAATTTACTGAATTGCCAATTTACCAAAGTTTAGTGATTTAGCAAAAATGGTTTTAATATTTGAACAGGAATTTTAGTTACTGATGATAAAACATACAAAATTAATGCTGATATGCCATTTGAAGAATTTGCCAAAAAAAAAAACCCTGAAAATGTTTCAAGTTTGAATAAATAAAAAACATCACCCAAGAAGTAGTCAAAACAATCCTAGCACATATGGAATGCTAAAGGTTTGGTTTCCAACAAGGGGCAATGGTAATGTGTAGACTTGGTGGCAATTTGTTAAAAGACTTGCTATGAAAATCTTACTAAAGCATTAGGAGTGCCAAAAGGGAACTCAGAGAACGCTCTGTAAATGGGCCATGTGATTAGTGTGAACAGAGAAATAAATCAGCTAGAACAGGATAGGAGAAACCACACCAACTCCAACATTGGCTACCAGTGGTTAAAAATGAGTTGAAGGTTGATGTGCTACCTGAGAAACTGGAAACATATCTTTAAAATGCTGTGTAATTGGGAAAATGTAAATGGCATTAAATGAAATTTCTAGTTACCTTGTTAATTTTCCCAATTTGAAGAGTTTTGCTCTGTGTCGTAAACTATACAGTTGTTTTTGTTTTGTTTTCCTGAATATTCCTGCAGAGTTAGTGTAACCCAATCACAAAGACATTTCATCGTTTGGCATCTATGTTGTGAGCGGCCATACTCAGTGAATAATGGAACTGATATTTGCATTCCAATGTGGGTACTCCTCGCAGTGGTGGCTGTCCCAGAACCTCATTGTCCAATTCTGGCTTCTTGGTGCTGTCAATAAATTACCAAAGGCCCAGATGATTTGATGATATCAGCTACCAGAATTGCCAATGCCACTTTTCTTAGTTTTTATTAGTAACATTTATTATTGCTATATAATATTGTTGGTAGAAGTTTCTCATGTGTTAGGCCAACAATGGTGGAAACTCACTGGTAGCAATCTAGAAGCCCAATACACTTACCCTAGAAATAGTTCAGGGCAGATTGGGCTTCCCCTAGTATGATATGATTGTCCTAGAAAGCAGTGAAAGTTTACTCCAATCTAAGCAACTGGGACAAACGCCAAGACTAGAAGCATGGATGGCAGCCTGAGGACATAGGGCTACAAACATTTTCAGATGGAGGGTAGTGAGAAGTGGTGAGTGGTTTTAAGTTTTTGTTTTCACACTGGTGTCCCAGAATCTAAGTTTCTTTGATACACTGAATTATGACTATGGAGTTATTTTCATTTTTTATACCCAGAATCTTATAAAGAAAAATTCCTCTCTTCTGCCAGTTTGTTTCATCAAGGATTATGACATTACAGCAATGAATGAGGTTCACTATATGCGAGGCATTTATGTTGAATTCCTTATGTGGTTGCATATTTGTCATGCCAGAAAATTTTCAGTATCAAATATATGTGCTCCCAATGCCACATAGTGGAATGTCAAGCTATTTAGGAAAGGTTATCTAGATTTTTGATAAATTCCATTATATTTTTTCACTTAATATGTGTAGTAGAGCGTGAGTGGTTTTTGCTTACGACTGCTCTTACAACTTTGCCTTCTGGAACCACATGTGTCTGTTGATGTCAAGTGGAGTGTATCTAAACTCTCCTGTACCTCTTTTCCATCCTATACTTGTTTCTAAGGATGGTCAAATTTTGAGTCAGGTAAAAGCTGAAGACTTGTATGTCTCCCCTTTCCTTCACACCCACCAGTGTTTTCATTACAAGTTCTGGGTAGTCAGTATGGTCAGAGACTGTTTGGGGAATAGAAAGATAAGATCAAAGTGCCAGCATGATTATACATACCACATGAATGTGGAATTATATAGAACATTATGATTTCATTAATGCATTCTGGAATTCAGTCACATCTATGCAAATATCTCACCAGAAGAAAAGCAGAGTAAAGGCAATCAACTTGCTTTCCCATTTTGTGTGTCAAATGCTTTCAAAATCCTCACTTTGAAAAGAAAAGGCTTTGCAGAGGTGAATTCTTTCTCACTGTTTCAATGACAGGTAAGGAAAATGTGCCCCACCAACCACCTCACCTAGTGTGGCCCCCAGGTGCTTCAGCAGCCTGTAGGCCACCCATTACTTTCTAACCCAGTCTTTGTGAAGAAGCAAACAGCTCACTTCAGGCTTTCCTAAGATTGTATTTCTGTACTGGTCTCTTGACTCTTCAAAAATCACAGTCCTTAGCGCTGTCAGGAACCATGCCAAATGGATTGCCAAAAAGTTTTTTAAATAATAGCATCTCATATGAAAATTATTATGTTACACTGATAATTTCTCTTTTGAAATTTTTTAAATGTTTTTGGATTCTTATTCCAATATCCCAGGTAGTATTAGTTAATATGCAAAGAGTAACCCTAATTGAACATCAATAATTGCCAAAATTAATCATTTCTCTAAAGGTGCTAAGGCTATTAAAACCATGACTGTAAAACTGTCCTGTTTCCAAATGTGTCAGTATTCTTATTTTTCGTATCCACAGATGACAAAATATGCAGAATTAAGGTTGATACTTAGCGCAGGGTCTGGCATACAGTAGGGCATCCAGTGAACATTTATTGAAATAAACGTTGCTTGGGTGCTGTTGACCGGTCAGGCTTATTTCGCAAATCTCCCTCACTGGGAGTTTTCTCTAGGGAGCCCTCGTCATTCTCAGAGCTATTATTTTGGTTTCCCTTGCCTTTCATCTGTCATATAAGTCTGAACACAAACCATAGAGAGCATTTGGTGTTTTCTTCCTGTTCAGTGTTTTTTCTTCCGTCCCTGTGTGAATCAATGGTTCAAAAAGATGGATATTGCCTGCTTCTTCTGTGTCAGCCCAAGCAAGAAAACTCGCTACAGATGTACCAGTGGGATAGTGACAACATTCAGTTACTATTAATAATAACTGGTAAGGCAAGTTTAAGGCCTGCTAAGGATTTGATTCATGAAGAGTCAGGAGACCAGTAAAGAAACATGATCCTAGTAAAGCCTAATGTGAGCTATTGGCTGTCTTCACAAAGGCTGGGACAGATAATGATGGGTGGCCTACAGGCTGGTGAAGCACCCCAGGGGCCACATAGGTGAGGTGATTGGAGGGACACATTTTCCTTATCTGTCATTAACACAATGAGAAAGAAGTCACTTCTGCAAAGCCTTTTCTTTTCAAAGTGAGGACTTTGAAACCCCTTGAAAATGGAAAAGTGAGTTGATTGCCTTTACTTCCTCCCCTAGGATTTAGAATTTATTAAAGTCCACTGGAAAGGAACAGAGAGCAGGAGATTGTACTTGATAGAATGTCTTCAGAGTTCTGAAAGTGGCCCAAATGGTCTGAATGTTGGGAATTCTGGCAAGACAGAGGAAGGAAGTTGAAGCTGTTTCACTTACTAACGTAGCAAAACCAAAGAAAATAGTTATATCACAAAGCAGAAAGCACCCTCTACTCCCTACGTCCTCCAATATGGTTAATGGAAAATGAAGTCCATGAATACTTTTCTTTAAAAAAAATCTCTGGATACAAGATATGATCATGATCTATTCTCTATTTTTATTTTGCTAGTATAAATGAGATAAAACCTTTTTTAAAATTTAAAAATGGACAAATTGATTGAACACTAGAATGGTTTACTGAAAAAAGAAGGCAAACAGGAGAAAAATTCACTTATGTTTGGTCTCCTAAAGGACTCCTAAGGCACAACAGCCTCTCTGCAGATATATTCCAGATCTGCGAGAATCTCTGTCCTTGCATAAGAATTGTAAGGAGTACTGATCGAGGTCTGCAAATACAAGATTTGCAGAGCATCAGTCTCTCCAATGAGCTTTACTGTCCAATTAGAGGAATGAGAAAATGATGACATAAAAAGACCGGGACTCTGGAGAAACTTGTACATGATAGTTATTGATAGCATCACGCTCCATTCCACTCTGATAGACCTTGTAGTCCTTGCTATGGAACCTTTGCTGACCCAGAAGTTCATGCCTCCCTCCTTTCTCAAGTAACTGAATAGCATCAAGCTAGGCCTCCAAATGGGACCTGCTAGATGATGCAGAGTGTGCAAAGACAGTGCAACTGAGAAATACACTGAGCAGGCAGCTTGTGTCATAGAGCTTGGCATTGCCAGGGTATGCATAAGACCAGAGAGACTATCATTTACCAGGATGTATCTTTCTGGGCTGCAAGTACTTCATATTTTGATGCTTATGAAATTACCTCACAGGGAGAGGGAAAGCAATTATCTATCAGAGTAATTTCAAAAAACAGCATTTTAAAATTCAGGATAACAAAAACACAGGGTAAAGTGGATTCCATTAATGAATCACTATGGTAGGAAGAGAAATCAACGTTCTCTTTTAAAGTGCTTAGAAAGTATTAAAGAAATGCCTACTATATGCCCAACACTTTGGAAACTGAGGAAATCACACAAGACCTGGTTCTATCACTAATGGAGATTGTAGGATTTACATTTAAGACTTATCTATAAAAGCATTTTAAGTATACATAATAGCTGTTTATGAGTGAGTATGTTTATATGCAGTGGTATGCTGGTAAATCAGTTCTCCTACAAAAACAAAAACCAAACTGACCTTGATTTGTAGTGTTTGCCAATTTCTGTGGTTTAACTACTTCCACCATGATTGAATGCAGAGTTGAGAAAAGATATGCAGGGTTGATGCTCACAAGCCAGTACAAGGCAGCTTCAGTACAGAGGTTATAGCTGTACTAGATGTCTGGGGAAGGGAGGCCAGCCAGTCAGACTACTATTAGGAAAGCTTTAATGGGGGAAGGCAGGATTTAAGAAGGGGAAGATCATTGTGTGGTGAACTCTGAAAAAATAAGGCTGCTTGGTTTATTCTCCACTCCCACCCCTCTACATCCTAATACAGCCTGTGAATATAGTAGATACTCAGTAAAGAAGTTTGTTGGAAACTATGCATTGAAGAAACACACCTCAAAATAATAAAAGCCATGTATGACAAACCCACAGCCAATATCATACTGAATGGGGAAACATTGAAAGCATTTTCCCTAAGAACAGGAACAAGAGGAGGATGTCTACTCTCATCACTCCTGTTCAACATGCTAGTGGAAGTACTGGCCAGAGCAATCAGGCAAGAGAAAGAAATAAGGGGTATACAAATTGGAAAAGAGGAAGTTATATTATCTCTGTATGCAGATGACATGATTGTATACCTAGAAAACCCAACAACTCCTCCAGAAGACTCCTACACTTCACACTGAAGTCAGAGGTGACTTCAGTAAAATTTCAGTATACAAAATCAATGTACAAAATCAGTTGCATTTGTATATACCAATAACATTCAAGCTAAGAACAAAATCAAGAACTTCATTTCATTTACAATTGCCATAAAAATTAAAATACCTAGGAATATATTTAATCAAGGAGGTGAAAGATCTCTACAAAGAGAACTGCAAAACATGGCTGAAAGAAATTGTAGACAATAGAAACAAATGGAAAAACATCCCATACTCATGGACTGGAAGAATCAATGTCATTAAAATGACCATACTCCCCAAAATAATCTACAGATTCAATGCAATTTCTAATTCCTAGTTCAAATTACTGGTGTCATTCTTCATAGAATTAGAAAGAACATTCCAAAAGTTCATATGGAACCAAAAAATGGACTGAATAGCCAAAACACTCCTAAGTAAAAGCAAATACTGAGGTGTCACAGTCACATTGTCTGACTTCAAATTATACTACAACACTATATTAACTAAAACAACGTGTTACTAATACATAAATATACACATAGATCAATGGAACAGAATAGAGAATCAAGAAATAAAGCCACATAACTACAACCAACTGATTTTTTAAAAGGTCAACAGAAATAAACAATGAAGAAATGACACTCTATTCAATAAATGATGCTGGGAAAACTGACTAGACACATGCAACAGAATAAAACTAGAATCTATCTCTCACCATATACAAAAATTAATTCAAGATATAAGACCTGAAACTATAAAAATCCTAGAAGAAAACCTAGGAAAACCTCTTCTGGACATCAGCCTATGCAAAGAGTTTATAATGAAGACCCCAAAAGCAATCGCAACAAAAGCAAAAATAGAAAAATGAGCCTTAATTAAACTAAAAAGCTTCCATACAGCAAAATAAATAATCAACAGAATAAACAACCTATAGAATGTGATAAAATATTTGCAAATTATGCCTCTGACAAAGGACTAACATCCAGAATCTACAAGAAACTCAAATAACTCAAGAAGAAAAAAACAAACAACCTTATTAAAAACTGGGCAAAGGATATGAACAGAAATTTCTCAAAAGAAGGTACACAAGTGGCTAAAAAACACATGAAAAAATCCTCAACATCACTAATCATTACAGAAATGCAAATTAAAACCACAATGACATATCATTTTACACCAATTAGAATGGCTATTACTAAAAAGTCAGAAAACAACAGATGTCGGTATGCATGTGGAGAAAAGGGAATGCTTATACACTGTTGATAGGAGTGAAAATTAGTTCAACCTCCATGGAAAACAGTATGGCGATATATCAGATAACTAAAAATAGAACTATCATTCAGTTCAGCAATCCTACTCCTGGGTATTTACCCAAAGGGAAAGAAATCATTGCATAAAAAAGATACCAGCACTCGGGGCAGGGCGCGGTGGCTCATGCCTGTAATCCTAGCACTTTGGGAGGCTGAGGCGGGCGGATCACAAAGTCAGGAGATTGAGACTCATCCTGGCTAACACGGTGAAACCCCGTCCCCACTAAAAATACAAAATAATTAGCCGGCCGTGGTGGCGGGCCCATGTAGTTCCAGCTACTTTGGAGGCTGAGGCAGGAGAATGGCGCGAACTCGGGAGGCGGAGCTTGCAGTGAGCCGAGATTGCGCCACTGCACTCCAGCCTGGGCGACAGAGGGAGACTCCATCTCAAAAAAAAAAAAAAAGAAGATACCAATACTCATGTTTATCGCAGCACTATTCACAATAGCAAAGTAATGGAACCAACCTAAGTGTCCACCAATGGTTGATTGGATAAAGAAAATGTCATATATATACACACACCATAGAATATTATGCAGCCATAAAAAAGAATGAAATCATGTCCTTTGTAACAACATCCTTGGAGCTTGAGGCCATTATCCTGAATGAATTAACTTAGAATCAGAAAATCACATATTGCATGTTCTCCTTATAAGTGGGAGCTAAACAATGGGTACACATGGACATAAACATGGAAACAACAGACACTAGGGACTCTAAAAGTGGGAAGGATGAAAGGAGGGTCAGGGTTGAAAAATTAACTATTGGGTACAGTGTTCAATATTTGGGTGATGGGTACCCTAGAAGTCTAATCCCCACCATTATGCAATATACCCATGTAACAAACAAGCACATGCATCCTCTGAATCTAAAATTTTTTACAAAGCCAACCAAACAAAAAAATTCAAAAATCCAGCTTACAAAAAGAGATAAATCAAAGCATGGTTGTGACCACTGTGTCTATTAAAAGAAAGAACTGACCAGAACATTAGGATAAATTCAATTAACAAGTTCTCCTGGTGCTTTTTATATCACTTGACTTATTAAAAGTGGATCTATCCACATACACAAAAGAATAACAAAAATAACGGTTAGGCTGAAAAGAATGGAAAGGTTTTTCTAAACAACACTTTTTTCTTTGAGTTAAGTCCCTTTGGTGCCTAGTTTGTTGAGTGTTTTTTTTTTTTTTTTTAAATCATAAAGGGATGCTAGATTTTATAGAAGGCTTTTTCTGCATCTATGGAAATGATCATATGGTTTCTGTTTTTAATTCTGTTTATGTGATATATCACATTTATTGACTTGCATATGTTAAATCATCCCTGCATTTTTTGGATAAAACTTCAAAATAGGCCGGGCGCGGTCACTCATGCCTGTAATCCCAGCACTTTGGGAGGCCGAGGTGGGCGGATCACGAGGTCGAGATCGAGACCATCCTGGCTAACACGGTGAAACCCCGTCTCTACCAAACATACAAAAAATTAGCCTGGTGTGGTGGCGGGCGCCTGTAGTCCCAGCTACCTGGGAGGCTGAGGCAGGAGAATGGCGTGAACCCGGGAGGCAGAGCTTGCAGTGAGCCGAGATTGCACCACTGCACTCCAGCCTGGGTGACAGAGCAAGACTCTGTCTCAAAAAACAAACAAACAAACAAACAAACAAAAAACCTTCAAAATAATAAAAGGCATAAATGACAAACCCAGTCAACATCATACTGAATGGGGAACAGTTGAAAGCATTTCCCCTGAAAACTGGAACAAGACAAGGATGTCAGCTTTCACCACTTCTATTCAACATAGTACTGGAAGTCCTAGCCAGAGCAGTCAGTCAAGAGAAAGAAATAAAGGGCATCCAAATTGGAAAAAAAAGAAGTTAAACTATCAGTGTTCACTGATGATATGATTGTATACCTGGAAAACCCTAAAGCCTCCTGCAGAAGACTCCTAGATTTGATAAGCAAACTCAGAAAAGTCTCAGGTTACAAAATCACTGTGCACAAATCAGTAGCACTGCTATACACCAACACGAACCAAGCTGAGAATCAAAATACTCAATCCCTTTCACAACAGCTACAAAAATAACAAAACACTTACGAATATACTTAACCAAGGAGGTGAAAGATCTCTACAAAGAGAACTACAAAACACTGCTGAAAGAAATCATAGATGACACAAACATGGAAACATATCCCATGCTCATGGATTGAAATAATCAATACAATGAAAATGACCATATTGCCTGAAGTAATCTACAGATTCAATGCAATTCCTATCAAACTACCAGCATAATTTTTCACAGAATTAGAAAAAAAAATCCTAAAATTAATAGGGAACTAAAAAAGAGCCCTAATAGTCAAAGCAATCCTAAGCAAAAAGAACAAATCTGGAGGCATTCCTTTACCAGACTTCAAATTATACTACAAGGCTATAGTTACTAAAACAGCATGGTACAGGTATAAAAGTAGATACATAGGCCAATGGAACAGAATAGAGCACCCAGAAATAAAGCCAAATACAACAAACTGATCTTTCACAAAGCATACTAAAACATAAATTGGGGAAAGGACAACCTATTTAATAAATGGAGCTAGGAAAAGTGGCTAGCTACATGTAGAAGAATGAAACTAGATCCTTATCTCTCACCTTATACAAAAGTCAACTTGAGATACATCAAAGACTTAAATCTAAGACCTGAAACCATAAAGATTCTAGGAAAACCTACAATTAGATAGAATTTCCTAGATTTTAGATAATCTAGGAAAAATTTTTCTAGACATTGGTCTAGGCAAAGAATTCATGACTAGGAACCCAAAAGCAAATGCAACTAAAACAAAGATAGATAAATGGGACTTAATTAAACTAAAAGGCTTTTGCACAGCAAAAGAAATAATCAAAGTAAAAGGAGAAAATATCTGTATGAGAAAATATCTGTAAACTATGTATCTGACAAAGGATTTATGTCCAGCATCTACAAGGAACTCAAACAAATCAGCAAGAAAAAAACAAAGAATCCCATCAAAAAATAGGCAATGACATGAATAGATATTTCTCAAAAGAAGATAGATGTAGGCCGGGTGCAGTAGCATTTTGGGAGGCTGAGGTGGGTGGATCGCTGAGCCCAGGAGTTTGAAGCTAGCCTGAGCAACATGGCAAAACCCCATTTCTACAAAAACTGTAAAAATTAGTCAGGTGTGGTGGTGCACACCTGTAGTCCCAGGTACTCAGGAGGCTAAGGTGAGAAGATTGCTTGAGCTCGGGAGATGGAGGTTGCAGTAAGCCATGATGGTGCCACTGCACTCCAGCCTGGGTGACAGAGTGAGATTCTCTCTCAATAAATAAATAAATAAATAAGATGCATACATACTAATAATCCCATCAAAAATGGGCAAATGACATGAACAAACATTTCTCAAAAGAAGATCGATGCATACATATGGTTATGGTTATGTATTTAAGTTTCTACTTTCTTCTGTACATTGGAAATGTCATAAAAATTATTTAAAATTTTTAAAAGCTGTGAGGAAAAGGGAATTATGCAAACAAAGGTGCAGAAGTAGAAATAAATGCAATCTGATGGCTTTGATCTGACTTGATCTCACCAAAGTGTGTCAGGGAACAGCAAATGGCCAAGAAACATATGAAAAAATGTGCAACATCACTAATCCTCAGGGAATGCAAATTGAAACCACAATTAGATGCCACCTTAGTACTGCAAGAATGGCCATAATTAAAAAGTCAGAAAACAATAGATGTTGGCATGGATGTGGTAAAAATGGAATGCTTATACATTACTGGTAGGAATGTAAATTAGTACAACCTCTATGGAAGCAGTATGGAGATTCCTTAAAAAACTAAAAGCAGATCCATAGTTCAATCCAGCAATCTCACTACTGGGTATCCACCCAAAGGAAAAGAAGTCATTATTAGAGCACAATTCACAATTGCAAAGATATGGAACCAACCTAAGTGCCCACTGATCAATTAGTGAGTAAAGAAAATGTGGTACATACACATGATGGAAAACTACTTGGCTATAAAAAAGAATGAAATATTGTCTTTTGCAGCAACTTGGATGAAGCTGGAGGTCATTATGCTAAGTGAAGTAACTCAGGAATGGAAAACCAAATACTGCATGTTCTCACTTATAAGTGGGAGTTCAGTTATGGGAATACAAATGCATACAAAGTGATATAATAGACTGTGGAGACTCAGAAGGTGGAGGTTAGGCAGGGAGGTGAGGGTTAAAAAAATACATGTCGTGTACAACATACACTACGTGGGTGATGGGTGCACTAAAATCTCAGACTTCACCACTATGCAAGTCATCCTTGTAACCAAAAGGTATTGAAATAAAAATATATATTTTAAGAAAAAAATATGCAAAATAAAATAAATATGATTCTTATGAAAAAATTAAATAAAGACATTAATATTCTTCTGTTAAAAAATAACAAAACTTAAAAAAAAAAAACAGGCCAGGTGCAGTGGGTCATGCCTGTAATCCCAGCCCTTTGGGAGGCCAAGGCAGGTGGATCACCTGAGGTCAGGAGTTTGACACCAGCCTGGTCAACATGGCGAAACCCTATCTCTACTAAAACTACAAAAATTAGCCGTGCATGGTGGCTCATGCCTGTAGTCCCAGCTACTTGGGAGGCTGAGACACGCGAACTGCTTGAACCCGGGAGGTGGAGGTTGCAGTGAGCTGACATTGCACCATTGCACTCCAGCCTGGGTGACAGAGTGAGACTCTGTCTCAGAAAAAAACAAAAAACAAATAACAAAAGCAAAAACAAAGGTGGAGAGATCAAAGTATAGTCATTGGTCACTTAATAGGGACACATTCCGATAAATACGTTGTTAGGCAATTGCATCATTGTGCAAACGTCTTAGAGTGGACTAATACAAACCGAGATGATACAGCCTACTACACACCCAGGCTATATGGGATAGCTTATTGCTCCTAGGGTACAAACCTAAACAGCAACTGTAAGGAATTGCCTACTAAATACTGTAGGCAATTATAACACAATGGTATGTGTGTGTCTAAACATATCTAAACATTGAAAAAGTAACGGAAAGATATGATGTTATAGTCTTACAGGACTACCATCATATATGTGGTCTGTCATTGATCAAATCTTCATTATGTGACACATCACTGTGTGACCAAATGTTAATGTCTATTAAAGTTGGTGGTAGATGCATACATACAGTTATTATGTATTTTATTTTCTGCTTTCTTCTGTACATTGGAAATATGTCATAATAAAAATTATTTGAGTTTTTTAAGAACTGAGAAGAAAAGGGAATTATGCGAACAAAGGTGCAGAAGTAGAAATGAATGCAATCTGGTAGCTTTGATCTGATTTGATTTCATCAAAGTGAGTGTGGCAGTGAACAGCAAAAAATGAGGTTGAGTGCAAGGATGTAGATGAATGGGAATCACATGTCAGTTAACTGCTGCCTTTCAAACTTCTTAAGTGGTGCCAAAGAACTTAATCAATTCTTCCTCCTTAGAATTTTGAATTTCTGTATTTGTGGAGAAAAATTGTTCACATCCATTAAGTTAGAATTAGGTGGGGGAGAGAAACATTTAATCTTATTTCATAGGGAAATAGCCTAAATAAAAACATTTGCTATTGTGAAAAAAAACAATGGTATTAAGTAGTGTTTATTAATGCAGAATGCTTCTATATTCAATACACTCCAGTTATCCAGTCCCCATTCCCTCCCCTAAAGGTATACATATTGTGAAGCAGCCTAAAATAGTGTCTAGTTGGACAAATGTATAGAATGGCAGAGGGTCCCCTGGATTTTATAGTTCATGTAAATTTACACTGTGTTGAAAGTCTATTGTTGATAAAAGGAAACAGGACAAAATGTTATTATCACAGCAAGCTGGCATTCAAGACACTGGAAAGGATATAGAGAAAGGCATTCTCCACTTTGCTATGTACATTTCTCATTACTGTATTAGCATCTTATAATCACAAATAACACCTTAGAAAATAACCCAGAGCACAAAAGCTCTCAAAAACATTCACTGTGTCATCAATGCACTCTACGTAATGCATTCAGCACCCCACAGGCATGCCATTAAATCACAGTAATAGGAAAACAACAACAAATTCTTGCCTGAAACACAGGATTTTTGCAACTGAGGACTGGGATTACTTTATTCTTTCAAGCCTTTTTTGTATAAAGCTTGGATAGATTAGCTGTATTAGAACCTATGTTAAAATAGAAGCTACAGTGATGGCTGTCTATTAAGCAAATGGGGTCACAAACCTATCCTCAAAAAGTTTTCAAAAGGGGGGATTTATTTAATAAGTGTACCCAATATCACACAATTGTTTTGCATCTGGTACACATTTTACTATGTTTAATAGTGATTTGGGAAACACTTTATCATTCCCCTGAATTTTCCTTATAGACACCTAAGTCAGAGGTGAAACTTGTAAACACTCTCTCTCACTATATCTTCATATACAGTCATTTCCCCAACCATTAAGTGTTCTGAGTTTACCTTTATGAAATTTTCAGAATATCTTAAGGAATAAAACTTCTGCCAGTTATCATGGAATTTCTCCATTCAGATAATCTTCCTCCTGCCCAAAATTAAATAATAAAAATTTTAAAAGGAGAATCTTTTCTTATTCTATGCTACTTTGCTTACCAAGTTCTGATGTTTTCCAGCCACCATTTATTTTCCTTCTTCCTTGTATTTGTAACCGTCAGAGTTGCATGTGAATGAGTCCCTAATAAGTTTCTGCCAGCTAATGTGTTTAGTTCCTTTCTTTTCATTACGTGATTTAAACCTGACATCCATTATACTATTCTTGTGTTTTTTGCTAAACTTTTCCCTTTGTCTTCAACTTTCTGGAACTTGTTTTTAGCACTATGATAGAAAAATAATAGAATATGTTTTTAGAAACAACTTTGGGCTGCATGTTTAAATGTAGCTTTCAGATATATAGATTTAAGTGCAGTATTCCAGACGTGGTCTACTAAGTCATATTACATTACATGAGTGTTTTCCTGATAAAATGGATGTTGTCCACTCAGGGGAGCAGGTTACTCAGATCTTCCTTAGTATATCTCCTTCAATCTCAGGCTCTCTTCAATCTGTTCTATGACTGTGTATCCTTATTTTAAATAAGTCCTTGACCATATAATCTACATATTCAATGCTTGACTTTTGCTTATGCTTTTTTAGTATTTATGCCTATTATCTTAATATTTATTAGGTTTCTTTTTTATTTTTTAATTTATTAGGTTTGTAAACCCTCCTGTGTAGAAAGAAAAAGTAAACCTTTTTTTTTTCTCATGAACTTTTTTTTTTATTATACTTTAAGTTCCGGGATACATGTGCAGAACGTGCAGGTTTGTTACACAGGTATAAACGGGCCATGGTGGTTTGCTGCACCCATCAACCCATTATCTACATTCAGTATTTCTCCTAATGCTATCCCTCCCCCAACCCCCAACCCCTGACAGGCCCTGGCGTGTGATGTTCCCTTCCCTATGTCCACGTGTTCTCATTGTTCAACTCCCACTTATGAGTGAGAACATGCAATGTTTGCTTTTCTGTTCCTGTGTTAGTTTGCTGAGTGATGGTTTCCAGCTTCATCCATGTCCCTGCAAAGGACATGAACTCATCCTTCTTTATGGCTGTAGAGTATTCCATGTTGTATATGTGCCACATTTTCTTTATCCAGTCTATCATTGATGGGCATTTGGGTTGGTTCCAAGTCTTTGCTATTGTGAATAGTGCTGCAATAAACATATATGTGCATGTGTCTTTATAATAGAATCATGTATAATCCTTTGGGTATATACCCAGTAATGGGATTGCTGGGTCAAATGGTGTTTCTAGTTCTAGATCCTTGAGGAATCACCACACTGTCTTCCACAATGGTTGAACTAATTCACAGTCCCACCAACAGTGTAAAAGTGTTCCTGTTTGTCCATATCCTCTCCAGCATCTGTTGTTTCATGACTTTTTAATGATCACCATTCTAACTGGTGTGAGATGGTATCTCATTGTGGATTTGATTTGCTTTACACTAATGACCAGTGATGATGAGCTTTTTTTCATGTTTGTTGGCCACATAAATATCTTCTTTCAAGAAGTGTCTGTTCATATCCTTTGCCCACTTTTTTTTTTTTTTTTTTTTTTTTTTTTGAGACGGAGTCTCACGCTGTTGCCCAGGCTGGAGTGCAGTGGCGCGATCTCCGCTCACTGCAAGCTCCGCCTCCCGGGTTCCCGCCATTCTCCTGCCTCAGCCTCCTGAGTAGCTGGGACTACAGGCGCCCGCTACCGCGCCCGGCTAATTTTTTTTGTATTTTTTTTTTAGTAGAGACGGGGTTTCACTGTGGTCTCGATCTCCTGACCTTGTGATCCGCCCGCCTCGGCCTCCCAAAGTGCTGGGATTACAGGCTTGAGCCACCGCGCCCGGCCATTTGCCCACTTTTTGATGGGGTTGTTTGCTTTTATCCTGTAAATTTGTTTAAGTTCCTATAGATTCTGGATATTAGCCCTTTGTCAGATGGATAGATTGCAAAAATTTTCTCCCATTCTGTAGGTTGCCTGTTCACTCTGCTGATAGTTTCTTTTGCTGTACAGAAGCTCTTTAATTAGATCCTGTTTGTCAATTTTGGCATTTGTTGCCATTGTTTTTGGTGTCTGAAGCCTTTGCCCATGCCTATGTCCTGAATGGTATTGCCTAAGTTTTCTTCTAGGGTTTTTATGGTTTTAGGTCTTACATTTAAGTCTTCAATCCATCTTGAGTTAATTTTTGTATAAGGTCTAAGGAAAAGGTCCAGTTTCAGTTTTCTGCATATGGCTAGTCTGTTTTCCCAATACCATTTATTAAATAGGGAATCCTTTCTCCATTGCTTGTTTTTGTCAGGTTTGTCAAAGATCAGATGGTTGTAGATGTGTAGTGTTATTTCTGAGGCATCTGTTCTGTTCCATTGGTCTGTATATCTGTTTTAGTACCAGTACCATGTTCTTTTGGTTACTGTAGCCTTGTAGTATAATTTGAAGTCAGGTAGTGTGATGCCTCCAGCTTTGTTCTTTTTGCTTAGGATTGTCTTGGCTATGCAGGCCCTTTTTTGATTCCATATGAAATTTAAACTAGTTTTTTCTAATTTTGTGAAGAAAGTCAGTGGTAGCTTGATCAGGATAGTATTGAATCTATAAATTACTTTGGGGCAGTATGGCCATTTTCATGATATTGATTCTTGCTATCCATGAGCATGGAATGTTTTTCCATTTGTTTGTGTCCTCTCTTATTTCCTTGAGCAGTGGTTTGTAGTTCTCCTTGAAGAGGTCCTTCACATCCCTTTTAAGTTGTATTCCTAGGTATTTTATTATCTTGGTAGTAGTTGTGAACGGGAGTTCACTCCTGATTTGGCGCTCTGTTTATCTATTATTGGTGTAAAGGAATGCTTGTGATTTTTGCACATTGCTTTTGTATTCTGAGACTTTTCTGAAGTTGCTTATCAGCTTAAGGAGGTTTTGGGCTGAGACGACTGGGTTTTCTAAATATACAGTCATGTCATCTGCAAACAGAGACAATTTGACTTCCTCTCTTCCTATTTGAATACCCTTTATTTCTTTCTCTTGCCTGATTGCCTTGGCAAAAACTTCCAATACTATGTTGAATAGGAGTGGTGAGAGAGGGCATTTTTTTGTGTGCTGATTTTCAAAGGCAATGCTTCCAGCTTTTGCCCATTCAGTATGATATTGGCTGTGGGTTTGTCATAAGTAGCTCTTATTATTTTGAGATATGTTCCATCAATACCTAGTTTATTGAGAGTGTTTAGCATGAAGGGCCGTTGAATTTTGTCTAAGGCCTTTTCTGCATCTATTGAGATAATCATGTGGTTTCTGTCATTGGTTCTGTTTATGTGATGGATTACATTTATTGATTTGCATATTTTGAACCAGCCTTGCATTCCAGGGATGAAGGCAACTTGATCGTGGTGGATAAGCTTTTTGATGCACTGCTGGATTCAGCTTGCCAGTATTTTATTGAGGATTTTGCATCGATGTTCATCAGGGATATTTCCTGAAATTTTCTTTTGTTGTGTCTTTGCCAAGTTTTGGTATCAGGATGATGCCGGCCTCAAAAAATGAGTTAGGGAGGACTCCCTCTTTTTCTGTTGTTTGGAATATTTTCAGAAGGAATGGTACCAGCAACTCTTTGTACCTCTGGTAGAATTTGACTGAATCTCTCTGATCCTGGGCTTTCTATTGTATTTCTGTGGAGTTGGTGGTGATCTCCCCTTTATCATTTTTTACTGTGTTTATTTGATTCTTCTCTTTTTTCTTCATTAGCCTGACTAGCAGTCTATCTATTTTGTTAATCTTTTCAAAAACACAGCTCTTGGATTCACTGATTTTTTTAAAGGATTTTTTTGTGTCTCTATCTCCTTCAGTTCTGTTCTCATCTTAGTTATTTCTTGTCTTCTGCTAGCTTTTGAATTTGTTTGCTCTTGCTCCTCTAGTTCTTTTAATTGCGATGGTAGGGTGTCGATTTTAGATCTTTCATGTTTTCTTCTGTGGGGATTTAGTGCTACAAATTTCCGTCTAAACACTGCTTTAGCTGTGTCCCAGAGATTCTGGTACATTGTGTCTTTGTTCTCATTGGTTTCAAAGAACTTATTTATTTCTGCCTTCATTTTGTTATTTACCCAGTAGTCATTCAGGAGCAGGTTGTTCAGTTTCTATGTAGTTGTGTGGTTTTCAGTGAATTTCTTAATCCTGAGTTCTAATTTGATTGCACTGTGGTCTGAGAAAATGTTTGTTATGATTTCTGTTCTTTTCCATTTGTGAGGAGTGTTTTACTTCCAGTTATGTGGCTAATTTTAGAATAAGTGCAATGTGGTGCTAAGAAGAATGTATATTCTGTTGATTTGGGGTGGAGAGTTCCGTAGATGATGCCTATTAGGTCCGCTTGGTCCAGAACTGAGTTCAAGTCCTTAATATCCTTATTGATTTTCTGTCTCATTGATCTGTCTAATATTGACTGTGGGGTGTTAAAGTCTCCCACTATTATTGCATGGGAGTCTATGTCTCTTTGTAGGTCTCTAAGAAGTTGCTTTATAAATCTGGGTGCTCCTATATTGGGTGCACATATATTTAGGATAGTTAGCTTTTCTAGTTGCATTTATCCCTTTACCATTATTTAATGCCCTTCTTTGTCTTTTTTGATCTTTGCTGGTTTAAAGTCTGTTTTATCAGAGACTAGGATTGCAACCCCTGCTTCTGTTTTGCTTTCCATTTGCTTAGTAAATATTCCTCCATCCCTTTGTTTTGAGCCTATGTGTGTCTTTGCACATGAGATGGGTCTTCTGAATACAGCACAGCAATGGGTCTTGACTCTTTATCCAATTTGCAGTGTGTCTTTTAATTGGGGCATTTAGCTCATTTACATTTAAGGTTAATATTGTTATGTGTGAATTTGATTCTGTCATTATGATGCTAGCTGGTTATTTTGCCCATTAGTTGATACAGTTTCTTCATAGTGTCACTGGTTGTTATATTTTAGTGTGTTTTAGCAGTGGCTGGTACCAGTTTTTCCTTTCCATATTTAGTGCTTCCTTCAGGAGCTCTTGTAAGGCAGGCCTAGTGCTGACAAAATCTGTCAGCATTTGCTTGTCTGTAAAGGATTTTATTTATCCTTCGCTTATGAAGCTTAGTTTGGCTGGATATGAAATTCGGGGTTGAAAATTCTTTTCTTTAAGAATGTTGAATATTGGCCTCCACTCTCTTCTGGCTGGTAGAGTTTCTGCAGAGAGACTGCTGTTAGTCTGGGCTTCCTTTGTGGGTAACTCGATCTTTCTCTCTGGCTGTCCTTATCATCTTTTCCTTCATTTCAACCTTGGTGAATCTGACGATTATGTGTCTTGGGGTTGCTTTTCTTGAGGAGTATCTTTGTGGTGTTCTCTGTATTTCCTGAATTTGAATGTTGGCCTGTCTTGCTAGGTTGGGAAAGTTCTCCTGGATAATATCTTGAAGGGTGTTTTCCAGCTTGGTTCCATTCTCCCTATCGCTTTTAGGTACACCAATCAAATGTAGGTTTGGTCTTTTCACACAGTCCCACATTTCTTGGCAGCTTTGTTTGTTCCTTTTCATTCTTTTTTTCTCTAATCTTGTCTTCATGCTTTATTTCATGAAGTTGATCTTCAATCTCTGATATGCTTTATTCTGCTTGATCAATATAGCTATTGATGCTTGTGTATGCTTCATGAAGTTCTTGTGCTGTGTTTTTCAGCTCTGTCAGGTCATTTATATTTTTCTCTAAACTGGTTATTCTAGTTAGCAATTTGTCTAACCTTTTTTCAAGGTTCTTAGCTTCCTTGCATCTAGATAGAACATGCTCCTTTAGCTCGGAGGAGTTTGTTATTACCCACCTTCTGAAGCTTACTTCTGTCAATTTGTCAAACTCATTCTCCGTCCACTTTTTTCCCCTTGCTGGTGAGGAGTTGTGATCCTTTGGAGGGCAAGAAGCATTCTGATTTTTGGAATTTTCAGCCTTTTTGTGCTGGTTTTTCCTCATCTTTGTGGATTTATCTACCTTTAGTCTTTGATGCTGGTGACCTTCAGATGGGGTTTTTGTGTGAATGTCCTTTTTGTTGATGTTGATGTTATTCATTTCTGTTTGCTAGTTTTCCTTCTAAAAGCCCCAACCTTTTCTTTACAGCTCTATATTTGTTAAGATTTAGTGAGATGTTTAATTAATCTTGACCTTTCCTTAGATTTAGATTTTGATGCATTCTTTGAGATTTGTATAGGAGATAATCCAGAAATTACATGCATTTAAGTGAAAATAACATACCTAAATTAAGATGTAGATGTTGGGATTTCATCCTAGGACAATGTTTTCCATGTCTTTGTATCTTTGTTTCTCGATATATCCATCTTTCAGTAAAAGGCAAAAGATTTATGTGATTTGAAGAGAAACTAGAGTATGATATATCCATCTTTCAAACAAAGGTGTGCTACCTGAGTTTTGAGATTTCTAGATGCTTTCGATTTCAGGCTCCTTAGACATCTGACATATTTATCACTCAGTTTTTAAAGATATGTTTTCTCTAAATGGTGCTGAAATAAATGTATTTTTACTTAAGGTAGGTGGTAATCATTCATTAATCCACCTAATTATTGAATTAATGAACCACATTGGAAATTCTAGAAGAAGTTTGAGATGGTACATATTTGGAATCAAAAGTCATGTTAGGATATTAAGGAATCAAAAGTCACTTTAAAATTGCCATACAAAGTGGTATTTTAATGATAAAATTCAATTTTTGTTCTTATATTAAAGTAGTATGACATACATTATGAAAATTACAGAGGAAATCACTTGGAAAAGCCAATTAAGAAACTTCCATTACAGTTAGTGTCATTACAAGAATCTTATTCAGATCCACATTCTTAATAACCTTCACAAGTATTTGCCTGTGTTCCCTGATTTGTATTTCTAACCCAGAACTGTCCTTTAGGCCCCAGGCTATATATATATTTGATAGCATCATTTAGATGTCTCAAAGAAACCTCACATTCTACACATTCTAAGCTGAACTCAAGGGAATCCTCCCAGAACTGGTCCTCTTCCAGTGTTCTCCATCTCAGTGGACAGCACCACCATGTAATCAGTTGTGCAGGCCAGAGCTAGGAGTTGTTCCTGGCATTGTCTCACTTCTCCCCATAGCCATCTCACGCATTACTCAATTCTGTTGATTTGTATTTCCTAAATAACTTCTGAATCTGTCTACTTCTCTCCATCTCATTGTCATCCACTAAAGTCAAAACCACCATTATGTCTTCTCATTCATAGGGTGGCTAACTCTCCAGGTTTCCCCAGAACTACAGGATTCCCAGAATGTGGGACTTTTCAGTATTAAATTGGGATAGTCCCTGCCAAACCAAGATGAGTTAGTCACCTTAAGTTGTGATCCCCCTGCTTCCAATTTTGCCTCCCTCCAATTCCTTTCCACACTGAAGCCAAAGTGATTTATTCAAAATGAAAATATGAAACATGAGATATCACTTCAAACCTGTTAGAATGTCTAAAATTAAAAAGACTGGCCAGACCAAGTCGGAGTGAGGACTGGAGGAACTGAGACTGTCACACACTGATTACAGAAACACAGAATGCACTTTGGAATAAAAAAACCACTTTGAAGACTTGTTTGGCAGTTTCTTTCAAAGGTAAAGTACACTTACCATTCAGTTTATGTTTATGCAAGAAAACATATATCCACAAAAACAAATGTTCATAGTAGCTTTATTCAAACATAAAGCTTTATTCATGATACCCAAAAAGTGGTAACAATACAAATGTCCATCAATAGGTTATTGGATAAGCAAATTGAGATATATCCAAAAAATGGAATACTACCCAGTAAAATAAGCATGACTGATGCATGTGACAACATGTATGAATCTCGAAAACATGCTGAATGAAAGGAGCCAGATATAAGAGTACATACTGCAATACTCCATTTACGTGAAATTGTAGAATAAAGAAAAATAATATATGCAGTGACAAGAAGCAGCTCAGTGGCTTCCTGAGGCTGGGGAGGTATCACTGGGACTGAAAAAAGGCATGAGAACACTTTCTGGGATAATAGAGATTAATAGAGATATTTATATCTTGATTTTCATGGTGGTTATGAGCACAAAGTTCATTAAACTGTATACTTAAAATAAATACATTTTATTGCATGTAAATACTTTGACTTTTAAAATGTAAAATAAATAATATTTTAAAACCCAAAGAACAAAACCCCACAAATTTGACCATATCACTCTCCAGTTTAAAATACTTAAAAGGCTTCCTATTGCTTTTAGAATAAACTCGTGTTTATTCCATGTTAACGTGTGGCCCTGCCTCTTTCTCTAAACCTATTGCATACCACTTTCCCCACACTTTTTGTGATCCAAATCCAAACCCACAGGCTTTTTTTTTTTTCTCCTTCATTGCCTCTCCTGCCTGAGGGCCTGTACACTCTTCTCCTTCTGCCTGGAATGTTCCTCTCACCTGGTTCTTCACAGTGAGTTAATACTTCCTGATCCCTCAGATAGAATCAAAACTGCCACTTCCTCAGGAAAGCTTTCATTGACCTTCCAGTTAGCATCAGGTCTGCCTATGACATCTCCTATGCAGCAGAAGTGCCTTTGTAGCACTTTATGCAATTTGTAGCTATATATATTTGTGGGATATTTTGACTATCTACCTTCCCATTAGATGTTAAGCACCCTGAGGTTAAGGCTATGTCTGTTTTGCTCACTGTTGTGACCTCAGCACTTTACACAATGCTGGGCTTAGAATAAGATTCAAATATTTGCCATTTGAATGAATGCTCAGTAACAAGTAATAACCTTGCTCCTACATTACTATGGTATGGTATCCCAATCAATATATCTGTACCATCTTCTTATTTAAATTTAAATTTATTTGTGAGGAATTCCAATTTTTAAACACCTTACATCTATGCAAACCTGTCATTAACATTTTTTTTCCACCAAAACCAAGCAAGTCATTTAGCTATATAATTTTTCTATAGGTCTCAAGAACATTAAAAATTTATAAAAGTCAGCATAGAATTCACAAAATCGCATTATTGTTATATTATTAATCATTTATAGAACTGGATTTGTTAAATAAAACCTCTATTTCTACTATAATAGACTAAGGTTTGTCTTTGCCAATATAATCTCATATGGGGCTTATTTGATAAGAATTTAAATACATTCTTAAAAATACATAGCACACTCTTTTAGTAAAAAGAAATATCGGAGTCATGATATGACTACCCCAACAGAATCATTATGCCCTGTTAGGAAATCATCTGATAAAAGATTTTAATATCACCAAACCTAGGTAACCTTTTGAACACATTACAGTTAATAGTTTTAAAACATTTCCTAGTGGTTCTTTCTTTATGTTTTACTGTTAGTTATTCTCAGAAAAGCGAAACACTTTTCTTTAAAGATTTTTAAACTACCAGAATAATGAAAAGTAAGATATTGCGAACTAATAATAAAAAGATGTCATTTCAAATCTTTAGGATCTGTAAATGACCTAGCTACTTAGTCTATAAAACAGAATGAAAATCACTGCCTCTGTTATGTATAATGATGGCTGACAATAATATCTTGTCAAAATACTTGATACTGCACAAACCAATTCATCCTGTGTTGGTAAAGGTGAAACCAGTCTTTGTTGAATTAATGTTGGCCATTAAGTTACTCATGATTAGGAGCATTTCCTTTCAGGAAAAATGTTGCTACTGCAGATGAACAAAAATGTCTCCTTTTTCTCAGGAAAAGCAACAATAGTAAAAATAACAAGAAATAACCTATTTTCATTTTTCATCTTAGCTGCCAGAAAACTAGAGCAAAATTCAAGTCCCCAGTTTTCAGTTCTTTTCAGGTACCAAGGTGCATTTGTTCTTATGGGTCACTTTTATTCTCTTATACCCAGTGTTGAAATCTATTTTCAATTCTTAGAGACAATGAATTTCTGTAAAAGATTTAATTCTCTATTGACTTAGCAAAAAAAAATAATAAACAGCAAAGTTAGTATACTTTTGAATATTTGCAAATCATCAGTGAACTGATCTCTTAAGATCATCTGGAGGGTAGGGGCTGCCTTCCTTGCTTTTGCACTTGTACGCACAAGGTCAACCAAGTACATTGCTTGACTTCTGGAGGGGCTCAATCATTATTAACCAAAATGAGTGAACTTGCACAAAACAATTTCTGAGGTGATTTTATAATCCCTCTCTCTTCCAGTTGGAGCCAAAAATAAGCCACCATCTGTACTATATTCATGCTTTCTGATTTACCTAGCAGGTTCTGATGGGAGATAAATTTTTAAAATGAGAAGGCAAATTACTTCAACAGGAGAAAAACAAAAATAATTTTTAGAACTTCAAATTGAATTTAAGATTAGCCACTATACCATAATTGAGTTTGAAATCAGGGCCCGAAAAAGACCTGTTGTAGTGAATGGAAATACGTTATGCATTTTGAAAACTAGACTACATTATCCCTTACTTGCTGAACTTCAAAATCAAGCAGCCACATTAGAGTGACAATATTTCTCTGATTTTTATTCAGTGAACTATTTGAAGTGCTTTTAATAAAACTTGTAGAAATCACACAAGTATCAGAATACAGCATGTTCATATGGTTGGTCTTGAAATTCGGCAACTTGGGCCCATATTAATGTAGATTCTATTTTCACTGGTAGGACTTACAACTGTTTTTCCTTGCAATTGTCAATAATTGCCTACTTTTACTAATTTTTTGTCTTATAATTAATTGTTTAGTTTTAATGTGACTTTAAGGAATCATTGAAAAATATTCTTAACTCATCAACTAGCCATAGATTCCCACTAACTTCCAACCCCATTTTTCATTCTGACCTGAGAACCAAGCCTTTTGTCCGAATACACACAAAGTATAAAATCATTTCCATCAGATCTGGAAAATCTTTTAACCTCGATACTTAATACAATTCACTCCTAGGAATTAGCCATCACAGTCAGGGATGAGTTAACAGAGAGCGAGAACCTGTTCTCCCATTTTTCAAACATTTCTGGGGAAAGATGAATTTTCATATTCCAAATTTATATGACAGTGAATCAGGATGATCTCTCTCTCTCTCTCTCTCTCTCTCCCCCCCACCCCACCTTTCTCTGGGTGTTAATTATTCATTGAAAAGCTTTTAAAAGACACAGTTCAATATTTTTTTTACTGACTCACTGTTAATAAAATTTCAGGTAGTAATTACAGTCCTTGATTTCGTATGATAGCACTACTTTATTTCTAAATCATTTCAAAGTGATATAATCAATTTTCTGAAAGTGTGAAAAATGCACTATTTCTTGTACATTAAGGTACTATCACTGCCAACCATCAGCAGGACTTGCTTAGTCATTAGTCCTGTACTTCTGCCAAATTGATGTTGAGCCATCTACTTTCTCACCTCAACATCTGCCTAAGTTTAATCAGGGATAGTACACAGAATTATAAAGAAAGCAGGAATATTTGGTCCAGAATCCAAAGCTAAAATATGTCCTTTACTGTCCTGGCTTTCCCATGTATTTAATTGTACATCTGAGAGAAACTGTATAGAAACAGCCGAGTTTGATCACAGGGGAGTCCTCACATATAGCAAGTCTAAAATTTCATTAAGTGTTGTTTGGGATGCTATTAATGTTATTACTGTAATACAAACATCAAAGGAAATCAGATCACACACTCAGGGAAATCATTCCCTGCTGGAAATCCTGTTAGCTGACTTCAATTACGCTGTGCTTTTCCTCATTCAGAAGGCTGTGTCAGCCTCATTATCTGATCTCTACATTGCCTGCTTAATGAAAGCACACACATTTGAAACTCATCAAATTAAATAAAACAAAATTTGAATCTTGTGCTTGTTTGGGTTCAGATCACAGTAATACCAAAATTATTCTGATTGCTAGAAGGGTGTCTATGGACAGTAGTTAAGGAGATAAGTAGGATTGAATCAGAATTAGAATGAGAGCCTTTCTGAAGGGAAGGAAGGCTTATGGGAAACCAAAGCAGATGTTTCTTTCAGGATTAGCAGCAATTTTGTAAAGTACAATTAAAGATTTGTTAACTTCCCTCTATCCTATTCCCTGAAAGGAAAACACAAGCATACAATATATGTATCCTTCTTTTGTCTTCACTTTTATTATGAAAAATGTTAAACATATAGAAAAGAAGAGAGACTAGCATAATAAATACATACATATCACCTTTAAAAAATAATTGTTGGTCAAGTGTAGTGACTCACACCTATAATCCCAACACTTTGGGAGGCCAAGGTGGGAGGATTGCTTGAGCCCAGGAGTTCAAGACCAGCCTGAGCACCATGGCAAGACTGTGTCTCTATGAAAGTTAAAAATTAGCTAGATGTGGTGGCATATACCTGAGCTACTTGTGAGGCTGAAGTGGAAGGATCACTTGAACCTGGGAGGTTGAGGCTGCAGCGAAACATGTTCGCCCCGCTGTACTGCAGTCTGGGCAACATAGTGAGACCCTGTCTCGTAAAAAATTATTATTGTGGCATATTCGTTTCATAAATCTAAAGTATTTTAAAACATTATGGAAACCATGATATTTTACCCCTAAATATTTCAAAATGCATCCCTGAAAAACCAGGATATTTTACTAAAACCCACAATTTTATTATCATACCTTATGAAAGTAACAAGTATTCCTTATTAGCATTTAATTTTTAGATAATATTTAACATTCCTCTACTGTCCTAAAGAAGCCCTTTATAGTTGGTTTATTTGAACCAGGAAATGCATTTACTCTTAAATATCACAAGTCTGACTTTAAGTTAAATGTATTCTTGGGTGTATTAATCCGTTTTCACACAGCTGTAAAGAGCTACTTGAGACTGGGTAATTTATGAAGAAAAGATGTTTAACTCACAGTTCTGCAGGCTGTACAGGAGGCATGGCTGGGGGGCCTCAGGAAACTTACAATCATGGCAGACCGTGAAGGGGAAGCAAGCATGTCTCACAGGGAGAGAGTGAAGGGGGAAGTGCCACACACTTTTAAACCATCAGATCTCATGAGAACTCACTCACTATCACGAGAATTAAAAGGGGAAAATCTGCCCCCGTAATCCAATCACAGCCCACCAGGTCCCTCCCCAACATTAGGGATTACAATTCAACATGAGATTTAGGTGGAGAAACAGAGTCAAACCATATCAGTGGATATCTTGATAAATTTTAACTATGCATGTATGACTTTCAATCGTACATAAAATGTGGCCAAAGAAAGTAATTCACCTCCAATTTTTCAGGCATTGAGTGAACTGTATCCAACATTTCCTAGCATTTAGTTCAAACTGTTTTTGCTCTCTTTGTTTTAATTTCTACAAAACTATTATAAGAAGCCAAAGAGGGGTGGAAATGTTTTCCGCTGCTAAACAAGTAGAGAAACTTTCTCACTATCTCAAAAGTGATGACACATGTGTAGAAACAAAAGTCAAGGGTAAAACACCTTGAATATTCTGTATCACTCTGATATATTTTAGTCCAAAACATTGATTATGAAAATAACTTGATTCACTCAATATATCTTGCGTAGGTCCTAGTACTTTCATTGGCAGCTATAGAAAGGAGCTGTTGAGAACATTCAGCCTCTGTGAGAACTTGTTGAAGAGGCCCAGCTGCTAGCTGGTACCTCAGATCTGTGGGACACATGTGTCTCCACCTTGCCAGCCAGGATTGGTTGGGGAGAAACTGAATGTGTCACCCAACAGGCTCTTCCTAGTGGCCTCACAACATGAGAATGTGGATAGCTTATTTGGGAGAGGAATCCAGAACACATTTTGCCCTCCACTTCACTGCAGCATGCCAGTCACTGTATGGAACACTGGATCAAGGCAAGGCTGGGAACATGCTGTGCAAGTGAAAGTTTATCATCCCCAGTAACTAATTCTTCATCATTGACCCACCAATTGTGTCAATAGTTTTGGATCCTCCAACGACATATGTAACCAAAGTTTGCAAATGACACTAACATGACTATCCAAATTGTGGATTTAGCTAGTGAGATCTGTTATCTACTTGTGATAATGCACTAACAGTACTGGCTATAATTCAGAAAACAAAGAATTTCCTGTTAATTTGTGCAAAATAAGTATTTCCTCAAGAAAAGTCATTTAAGTTTTAAAGTGCTCTTAAATAAGAAAAGCCTGCTGTGTTATTGTCCTGTGAGATGGCAGAGCAATGATTTCCAAGCATGAGTTCCTGATATTTTCTTAAGATGCCCCCCTCCAGCACCACCAAAATGAGAAAAATAAGAGCAATATTGTGAGTTGCTTTTCTGTTTTGTTTTGTATCATTATGTTTTGTTTTGTTTTGTTTTGTTTTGAGACATCTCACTCTGTCGCCCAGGCTGGAGTGCAGTGGTGTGATCTTGGCTCACTACAACCTCTGTCTCCCGGGTTTAAGCAATTCTCATGCCCCAGCCTCCCCAGCAGCTGGGACTATAGGTGCATGCCACCATGCCTGGCTAATATTTTGTATTTTAATAGAGATGAGGTTTCACCATGTTGCCCAGCCTGGTCTTGAACTCCTGAGCTCAGGCAATCTGCCCACCTTGGCCTCTCAAAGTGCTAGGATTACAGGCATGAGCTACCGTGCCCAGCTTGTGAGTTTAAGTTAAATTTATTAAATTTAAATAACTAATCTCTGGTCTGAGATTATCTTTTTTGTGTGTGTGTGTCTTTTTTAATGTTAACATTTTTCTTCTTTTATGAGATGATGATAGTTGATAATAGCATGTTAGTGGCCTTGATGAAATTTAAAGTTCAAAACCCTATATAATTTTCATATTTAAAAAGTATAAGTTTGTGTTTTTGTTATTTATTGTTGTATGACAAACAACCTCAAATATTAGAGTCCTTGAACAATAATCATTTATTTGTTCATGATTTTGCAATTTGGGGTAGGACCTGATGGTGTCTCTGTTCCATATGGCAGCCGAGTGGCTCACCTGGGGCTGAAACACCCACTCCTAAGACTCCAATGATTAGTGCTGGCTGTCAACTGGGATCGCAGTGGGCTGTGAGACTGCCACTCTTATAGACAGATTGGTTAATGTGAATGTGTGACAGATTTCAAGCCAAGGAGATATAAGGGAAAACAGTGAAGTGTGGAAAAATCTTTTAGGAAGTTTATTCACTCTAAAAGTGATACACAGGAAAATTATCTTTTAGTTGATATTATTCTGCTGGATGTTGCCACATCTGCAGAGGATGCCTGCAACTAGGACAGCCATCATAAAACCATGATGGAAATAGACCGAAACTAAAGCCAGCACACTGAGGCTGGCAGCACATAAAGATAGAAGGAACCTGAGTCTCTTATGTTATGAGTTGAATTAACCATCCTCAGAGCCACCCTACTTATGAAGCAACTATGTGAAATAATGTTCTTTACTCTTTCAATCTGTAGAGTCACGGTTATGTTTTCTTTCCTTTTACTTACAGCCAAAAACATCACCTTAACTAATTCATGTCTTGTTGCTTAAGTAAACATTTGCATAAAGAACGAATTAAGAAACTAAAGGAAACAAACAAGTGTCTAGAATGAGGATAACTTTGCAATACTGAGTAACAGAGCAAACTAACGCATGAGAAGTTCATTCCAAAGAAGGTATTATTTTTTTGAAAAAGATAGTCCCTGTCAACCACACCAAATAGTGTTGGATCATATTCCTTTTCAGGTTCTTTCAATCTTTCTGTATGGTCTAGAAAAAATTCTCGGTCTAATGCTAGACTGTCTTTAACCTCTAATATTTTCTAGCCTAAATTTTTAGCAAAAAGAGAACAACGCTCAAGCTCAAATCCCCAAGTAGAAATCGTATTTAACTAGAAATTAGTGATACCATTTTGCTTTAGTTGAACTTAATTACTTTTATAGTTAATCTATTAATGGCAAATTATATTGTTTTTCTGTTTATGGTAATAATATAAAGTAATTGTTTTTAAAGTAAGAAGTATTTAATTTAAATATAAGTGTTGGCTGGGGGCATTGACTCATGCCTGTAATCCCAGAACTTTGGCAGGCTGAGGTGGGTATATCACCTGAGGTCAGGAGTTCAAGACCACTCTGACTAGGAGAGTGAAACCCATCTCTAATAAAAATACAAAATTAATTAGCCAGGTATGGTGTTCCATGCCTGTAATCCCAGCTACTTGGGAAGCTGAGGCAAGAGAATCGCTTGAACCCAGGAGGTGGAGGTTGCATTGAGCCAAGATCGCACCATTGCACTCCAACCTGGGCAACAAGAGCGAAACGCCATCTCAAAAAATAAAAATAAAAATGAAAATAAATGTTCAGTAAATATTAGTGCAGCTTGGGCATAGATACGACAAAAATTATGAAGTGTCCCAGGGATGTCTGAAGTTTGGAGACTACCAGCCTAGGGTGTTTGATAAACTACTGGAGTAGAGAGGGTGCAAAAGTACTACATACAGCATGGCCATCTGGCTGGAACATTACTTTCCAATGAGACTATTTGCAAGGATCTCTTTTATATTTCATCTCAGATGAATTTTCCAAGATGAATTAGCTCTGAATATGGCATTCCCACCATCTACACTGCACTTTCACTGCTGCATCCTTATCTTGGCCTTAATGGATCAATATCTCGGGTTTTGATGCCTCCATGAAAGAATTAAAGTGTATTGCTCTTACTTGAATCTTCTTTTTGTTATTATTGCCACCTTCCCTTGCCTGTACTTCCATTCTCCACTCAGTTCAAACATGTATTAATTTCAGATCTTTATTAATTCTGATTTCTTTGAAGGAAATGTGTCTCTCTACTCCAACTCTGCTTGTCAAAATCCTGTCCGTCTTTCAAGGACCAGCTCAGAAGCCACTCTGTGGAGCTTTCTCACATCTCACTGCAGTAGGAATGAGTCTCTTCTCCCATAGATGCCTTCCAAAGCTCTGATGAAAACATGTTTCACAACCTGCCTGTGAATTGAGTAGATAAGGAACTCCTGGAGAATGAGGAATTTATTTCAATTATCTTTATATTATTACCAGAAGCCTAAAAGTTGTTAAATTGCATTGATCTAGAATTAAATCATAGTTTTAAGTTAGTTTGGAATGATTTGGTGATAATTTTTATTTTAAAATGTCCTTATGTCATTTTTGCAATAGTTTATATCCATTTTTCTTTATGCTTTGTTTTCTCAAAAAATGGCTCTCCAGTAATGAAAGGGATTTTGAGTCAGTATATCACAACAAAAGGATATTATTTTAACTATCCAAGAGCAATTTTATTTCATTTTGGAAGACATCCAGAAAATGTTGAGTTATCTTCTTTAGATACCCATTTCAAATTTTTACATCTTGTATTTACAGGAAGTTTTTCCTCATATTGAACCTAGATCATTCAAAGCTTCAGTTTAACTTGTTTCTTATTATTCTAGTCTCATAGTCACCATAAGAAACATCTGGTCACCATCCACTTAATCTGTTCCTATCACAATAAAAATCCAGCATATCTAAATGTCCTATGAAAAGCACACACGATTTTACTTTTTAGACAAAAGTCAGTAGATACTTAGTATCAAGAGGGTAAGATATTGATTACGTTTTTGTTTTTAGTATGAGCATGTATCTCTTCTTTGAACAGAGAGATCCTAAGATTATCACCGAGAAGGCAGTTTTTATCAGAGAAGTTCAGAGAGACAATCTTGTATAATGTATTCGAGGATGGAAATGGATTAAAGTTAGTTTGTAGAAAAATAATGTCAAATTAATGAATTCAAAAGAAAGTTCACAGGTCACCAATATGATATGTGAAAAAACAGATGATTAGAGAGAAACTGCACAAAGTTTACATTCTTGCAATCCTTGAAGTACCCAAGTGCCCAGTTGGAATCTGGCCAAAAGAAAAGAGGTTTCCACTAAAGCTTAACAGGGCATGCATCATTTCTGGGCACCCTGCCAGTAAGACTGACTCCCCACAGTGATGACATTATAATGAGACAAAGTACATGCAAATAAAGTAAATTCTATTTAGAAGTGGAGCCATACATAGTCTGCTATGGAGAATGACTTGGGAAGATTGGGAAGGAGATAAAGAATGAAGTCAGTAGAGAAGGAATAGTGAGTTGTATACAAGACAGTTAAATTACGATGCACTCTCCAGAGAACTTGGGGAAAGTGTTTACCTGTGATTGCTCCCAATGACTGGTTGAAACCACTGTGGATAGATAATAAAGGATACAATTGCCTATTTGTATTCTCCTTTTTAGCCATTGACATGGCTGACTAGAATAAACTTCTAACAGAAAAGTGGGGAAGCTCAGCCTCCTGGTGACCACTATAATTTTATTTGGGTTTAATGTAATTGAAACAGCTTAAAGCTTAGATGACTTTACCTGTCCAAGAAAGTTGTAGCCTTTCAGAGAAAGGGCAGAAGGAGCAGAAATGAGAATCAAAATATATCAGAAATTTAAAAGTGTACTGATAAAAAGAAATAAGAAAGTGATATATCATTTGTTGCTTATTAAAGTTATAGAGTTGAACAGACTTCGAAAAATCCACTGAATTGATTTTTCTAACTTGCTTCAGATTTACCTAAACATTTTAGGTAAACAATTACATGCTTATATTTGATATCCTAAAATATTTATTGAGAGCCTCTTATTAAAACAGTTACCAGATATAAAGCTCTTAGAACAATGCCTGGCACATAAAAGGACCCAGATAAGATTAGACATTAGTCTTACTAGCTCTCACTAAATGTAAAGTGTTGAGCTAAATACTGTGTGATATAGCCAGAGGACAAAGACATAGGCCTAAGCTCTCAGAGATTTAAATCTAAGGGCTCCATGGAAGGCAATTCTGTAACTTCTCTGATCATACAGTCTCCTATAGGAGTCCCCAAAACGTCGAGCTTGACATCTATCCATTTTCTCCCTGTCATCCTCCACTCAGTTCAGAGGTTTCCCCAAGAGAGAGGAGATCATGGGGCACAACCATTCCCATCCTCCTCTTCAACAATATGTTCAACCCATCCTTCTTGCAACACACACGCGCGCGCGCGCACACACACACACACACACGCACAAACACAGTCCTCCACAAAATTGTTAATCATGAGACTTTGGAACGATAAAAATATTTTTGTCTTGTATAGTGTTTAGTTTTTTGTACAATATTGAATGATGTAAATATAACCGTTAGGGAGAAATATTTAAATGTGTTAGGCCATGCCTCAAAGACAGACTGATTTTCACATATATTTTTAATTCTCAAGGGATAGCATGGAATCGCATTCCTCATTAGATCATAATTTTTCCAGAATGGCTGAGTTAATAATCTGAGAAGCAATTTCCAGTCATCTGCCTTGATATAAAATGTTAAAAATCTTAAGGTCTCTTGGCTAAAGGATTTAGGAATACAGTTTGGAAGCCTATTTAATACAAATACATCTTTTTAAATGTATAGCACACCCAGACAGAAATATATTTTGTTAGCCACAATCTTGACTAATACAGGAGGCAGCCATCCAGAGTACTGATTGATGGCAGTATCGGAAGGGGTTCTTTAACTCAGGCCTATGTGGGGATAACAAAATGGCTAATGAGAATGAATGAATTCAGACTCTGGGATGTGAACCAGATGCATTTTACCATATAGTTAATTTGGATTCAAATGTTTACGACTATGAATGCCATACAGTAGGGTTCTATAGGTTGGTTTCCTCTGAAAGCAGAGCCTGAGACAAGAACTCTGGCCAGGTGGTTTATTTGGGAGATGATCAGGAGTAAGGAGCAAGAGAATGAGATGGGAAAAGGGAAAAAGCCCTATCTGTGGCATGTTACAGAGATCACTGCTATGAGCAGTAAGATACTTGATTCCACTGGGAAATCTGCGTAATGTCTTCCAGAACTGTCCACCTGAAAACAGGGGACTGGAACATTTATTCATGAGCTGTGTCATCTATTGTTTGAGGGTTAACTCCAAGGTCATTAATGCCCCCACTCTCTGGGGCTTATGCTTGCATAAGCATAAAGGAAGCCACCTCCTACAGACAAGATCTGGTGTAAAGATCTTGTCTTTACAACATCTGCCCACTTGAGAATGAGTTGTCCACTGCTGCAGCTCAACATCAGAGGCAGGCCGAGGGCACCAAGAAGGTCAGCTGCAGGGGTCCTGCCAGCCATTGGTGCACCTCCTTACTAAGCAATGCATGATGGTGACGGTGGAGCCTCGCTCCGCTGCATCTGGTGTGTGCTCCTTTTTTTTTTTTTTTTTTTTGGACAGCCCACAGTATTTCAGGCCTCTGATCTCAACCTCTGCTTATGCCCTTGCACAAAATGAAGCCTTTGGGCCTCTTCTGACTTCCTGTTAACTGATGTCCACAAAAGTCTTTAGTTTCTTTCAAAATGCTCTGTGAAATTTTAATTTTGTACATCAGTAATGGCTAAATAATGCACAGGACTCCATATCTAGCTCTCTCATCTGAGAATATCCTTTGACAGTGTGTCAGCTGCATTTCTTTTAATGCTGCAAACAGCACAGTCCATGCCCTGGACTATGCAGGTGTATAGGGGTGTGCGGGTGTATAGGGGTGGAGTTTTTAATCCCTTTTGGCAAGAAAGTTCACTTTCTTGTGGGATCCAAGCTGAGATGGCTTTTCCTCTCTTGAAAGCACCAGAACAATGGTTATGTCCTAATAAGATGCAGTGCAAGGGTGTTACTATTTAACTATTTCATGCCTATCATGGTGTGAGCTACAGTTGCATAAAAGCTAATGTGAACAATTTCCAGTAGCAAAGACTTCTGTGAATCGCATATGATTTATATTAATACCATCATTAGCCTCTCAAGTTATCTTGGAATAAGGCCCAGAACTTTGCTTTTTAGATAATGTCAAGTCCAGTGGCTCTCAGCAGATAGCAGTTTTGTTCTCCTCTCTGAGGGGCATTTGACAATGTCTGCAGACATTTTTATTGTCATGACTTTGCAGGGAGGCTACTGGCATCTAGTGAACAGAGACCAGGGATGCTGCTAAACATTCTACCATGCACAGGACCATCTCTCTCACCCCTCAAAAAAGAATTATCAGATCTAAAATGTCAGTATTGCCCATGTTGAGAAACTCTGGTCTAGAAACATTGACGTTTTACTTCTATTGACTTTTTTGGAAGATTGACACAGACCTTCTTTGTGACTTTTTGAAATCATTGCACCTTTCCTGGCTTTTTTGTGTGTTTGTTTTTTCATTTTTTGGTGTTTGTTTCTTTTGAGACAGGGTCTTGTCCTGTCACCCAGTCTGGAGTGCAGTGGTGCAATCATGGCTCACTGCAGCATCTACTTCCTGAGCTTAAGCAGTCCTCCCACCTCAGCCTCCCAAGTAACTAGGACCACAGGTGTGTGCCACCATGCTTGGCTAATTTTTTATATTTTTTGTAGAGATGGGGTCTCACTATGTTGCCCAGGCTGGTCTCAAACTCCTGGGCTCAAGCAATCCTTTCTCCTCGGCCTCCCAAAGTGTTGGAATTATAGACATGAGCCACCACACCTGGCCTGTTTTTTTCTTTGTTGGGGAGAACATTGTACCAGAAAATCTCTAAGGTCTCTTCCAACTCCGACATTTTGTGATTCTACGATTGTGCTCCTTCCATTACTACATTATTCTCCTTAAGTTTTTGGCATCATAAGGCTAATCTGTTATTGGAAAAGTTAAATGTAAATAAGAATTGATTCTTTAACATGTACCCTCAGAAGTAGAAAATTAATTATTGAGTTGCTGTTGAGAGAGCAGGATTACTGATTTAACTCTGCTGCATGATGAATTTTAATATATATATAAAAGATTAAAGTCACAGCACATTTAAGACGAGTAAGAGACAATTTTTTCTTTCCTGAACCTCATTACCCTTTGGCTATGAGTATCAGTGAGCTCTGTGGGTAGTCCCAAGACCGATTCAGAAGGTGCCAGCATGGAGCAGAAACAGGGTTGGGAGAGCGTTGCTTTTGGAGTCTCGGGACCAGTGTCCTGATTGTCTATGTGCATGTATAGTGGTATAATTAGTGAGGGATCCTGGAAACATTGAACAGATCCTTTTCCTTCTACTTCAAGAAATGCATGTTTCTCAAAAAGAAAAAGAAACCTGTCTCAGAAAGTGCCATTACATTATTGTAACTATCTAGCAATATAAATACAGAGATTATTTCCTTCCGTTAGGCAATACTGAAGTTGAAAAGATTACCTAGGAAGGTGTCCTTGTAGTTATTATTGCTAAGATCTAGAATATAGAAGACATAGAAACAAGCATCTCTAAGACTGTGAGTCCAAAATAAGGAATAATTAAGAAATACGGCAAACGGCAAGTTGCAATTGTATATTCTGGGATTGCTTCTTTTAACAGCCAAATGCTTCATCATTGCACTTACCACGATGTTTGGAAACAAACAAACAAAAACACTATGCTCTGAAGTGCCTTTCCATTCTCCAAGTCACCATTTTGCCAGCTCCTATTAAGGCTCTTGGAAATGATGAATGCTCTCACGTTATTCCTGGTTTCAATGTTGACTCTTCTCAAGAGTCCTAGCAATGCACCAGTACATAAGAAAATACCGCTCTGGGATTGACTCTGTCTCTGGAGGGGCTTTTTCACCAGTGCTGCACCCCTCCCCAATTCATTTTGGTTTCAAAAGGCCCATGGATAAATGTTAAATGCCCAACGCTGCAGTGTCACAAAATTCTGTGAAATTCTAAGATTCAAAAAACTTTCGACAGAGCCTAATGCCAGCCAAAACTATGAAAATAGACTTTAACAAGGTTAAAGGTAACATCCTGCATTTGGGAGTAAAATGAAAAACCTGACTACACACAGAATAGAGATCAATTTTCATCGCAATTCACATGAAAAAGCCCTGAAGATGTTAGTGGACTTAAATCTTAGTGTGACCAAGAAATATAATATTGATTAAAATCTATGCATTAGGCCACATAAATAGAAAAACAGCACCCAGCTGAATGGACATCATCGTCCTCCTGGTCAAATTCACATCCTGTTCAAGAATTCTCATTTTAAGAGGGAGACTGAACAATGGCAAAAGGTCTTAATATAATGTAAAAAGAAGAACTATCAAGAAACTGAGGATGTTTATCCTATAAAGTAGGTGACCACAGAGAGATGTGACAACTATCCCCAACAGTAGGCCCTTCCAGGTTGACTTGTGGGAGGGGAGGAATCAATCCAGTTTTGCTCCAGGAACAGAACAAAGGTCATTTGAGGCTATACGGAAGTAGAAGACTTTTGTCTTAAATGTAGTTTTCTAACAATTAAAAATTTCCGGGTATGTAATTAACTACTTCCTGTAGTGGAAATTTCCTGTCATTATAACAGAATAAGCAGGGAATGTTTAGCCACAAGTTAGGATAATAAACACAGGGCATCTATAGACTAGGTAGTTCTAAAGTCCATTCCAACCCAGAGAAATGCAATTATTATTAATACTTATTTGTATTTATGACTGCCCGACTTAGAGAGTTAGTAAGAGGAGAGGTTAGCACAGACTCTGGAGACAGATTATGTAGGCGCAACTTCCACAAGCCTTCTGCCATCTTAATGATTGGGTGACCTTGAGCAAAGTTACTTTACCTCTCTGCACTTCAGTTGCAGAAACTGAGTAACTTTGTTCAAGGTGGATACTCAACCTATGCATCTCAGGTGGTCTGAAGATTGATTTAGTTAATCAATATGGAGCCCAAAGAGCAACGCTGGGCACATAGTAATGCTAATGCTACATAAGACTAATTATTAGAACGTGTGACTATAGTCTCAAAGACAAGGAGGTAATTTGTTCAACCACTTTTTTTTTCTTTTTTTGTGAAGACAGAGTCTCACTCTGTCCCCCAGACTATACTGCAATGGCGTGATCTTGGCTCACTGCAACCTCTGCCTGCCAGGTTCAAGCGATTCTCCTGCCTCAGTCTCCAGAGTAGCTGGGATTACAGCCGCCCACCACCACGCCTCGGTAATTTTTGTACTTTTAGTAGAGACAGAGTTTTGCCATGTTGGCCAGGCTGGTCTTAAACTCCTAACCTCAGATGATCCGCCCGCATTGGCCTCTCAAAGTGTTGGGATTACAGGCGTGAGCCACCGTGCCTGGCTTGTTCAACTACTTTTTTTTTTTTTTTTTTAATATGTTAAGTTCTAGGGTACGTGTGCACAATGTGCAGGTTTGTTACATATGTATACATGTGCCATGTTGGTGTGCTGCACCCGTTAACTCGTCATTTACATTAGGTATATCTCCTAATGCTATCCCTCCCCTCTTCCCCCACCCCATGACAGGCCCTGGTGTGGGATGTTCCCCTTCCTGTGTCCAAGTGATCTCATTGTTCAATTCCCACCTATGAGTGAGAACATGTGGTGTTTGGTTTTTTTGTCCCTGCAATAGTTTGCTGAAAATGATGGTTTCCAGCTTCATCCATGTCCCTACAAAGGATATGAACTCATCCTTTTTTATCACTGCATAGTATTCCATGGTGTATATGTGCCACATTTTCTTAATCCAGTCTATCATCGATGGACATTTGGGTTGGTTCCAAGTCTTTGCTATTGTGAATAGTGCTGCAATAAACATACGTGTGCATGTGTCTTTACAGCAGCATGATTTAAAATCCTTTGGGTACATACCCAGTAATGGGATGGCTGAGTCAAATGGTATTTCTAGCTCTAGATCCTTGAGGAATTGCCACACTGTCTTCCACAATGGTTTGTTCAACCACTTCTATGAGGAGTACGGCTCACCCATTTTCAGACTGACTTTAGAACCTCAACCTGCATCGTCATCTGTTTTTCAGGGGATGACGAAATTCAATTTTCTCTGAGCCAAATTATGAAACGTGCAGCAAACGTTTTCTTGTCCAACTAAGTTAAACACAAACTTACTGCCTTCTTGACAATGAAATTCTTGAGGGATAAGAGAGTTACTTGAAGTCATGCATGCTTTTCTTTTTTAAAATTTTTATTTAAAAATCTTTTTAAGAGATGAGGGTCTCACTGTGTTGCCCAGGCTGGAGTGCAGTGGCTATTCACAGCTGTGATAATAACTCACTACAGTCTCAAACTCCTGGCCTCAAGATATCCTCCTGCCTCAGCCTCCCAAGTAGCTGAGATTACAGGCCTGTGCCACCACACTTGGCTCATGCATTGAGACCTGGTCCTGATGACCATGTCTCAGGACCATTGAGCAGTGTCCACCAGTTCTGTCTGTTGTGAAGGCTAGCCCTGTTTAGAATACATGATCCTCGAATTTGTATATCTAGATGTTCTTTCAAAAATGGCTAAAATTTATAAAACAGCACAGGCTAAGGATAAAGCCCTCGTTTTGCTGTTAGTTGATTAAAAGTGATTGAGATTATAAAATAGTAATGGACTTAAAATGGCTAATGATAATGATCTGTTCAGCAAACTGTGAACCAATTCTTGTAAGAGCCAGTTAAGGCATATGTTCAACTTTTAGGGACCCTACCAACATTTCCTATTCACTTAAGTCTTCTTTCTCTTTCTTGGATCAGCTGTTCTCCTGGTACAGATTTTCTTATGAATTATTCTACTCCATTATTTAAACTAAATCAGTAATATTTAAAAACTGTGTATGTCCCACAATATCAACTTCCTCTGTCCTGAGATATCAAAGCACAGAAACTTTTAGGCAACTCTCTGTCATCTCGCCAGATGAGGTGGCACTACTGACACTTTCTTTGAACCTTGTTAGGAAATGCCCCCGTGTACATGATGAATGAATAGGAGATGCTGAATCAAGAGGCTGCTAAAGACCAAGCTGCCAAAAGTGTCAGCACTTGCCAGCAGCTAGCACTAAATATAGTAAGGGTGGAGGAGGTGGAGGTGAATGGGATCCTGCAAAAGCTTTCTAAGCTATTTGTGAACAAACAAGTCAGTGTTATCTCCTTAATTTCTTTGAAATCTTTGTGAGTTAAAAGTATTCCTGAAACAAAAACAAACAAACAAACAAAAAGCCGGTATCTATAACCTGGCACCAATATTTTGTCACTGTTCATCACTTGTAATTTCAGGATAATTTTGGTAAAAGAAGAATACATATTAAATCAGGACAAAAGTAAAGATAAGTCCAGTGGTGTGCTGGTAAATGTTTAACAATCAGCTCTCTGAAAAAAAAAAAAAAAAAAAATTTTCTTGAGAAGCCCCAATTTTTAGCACTTGCTGATTTCTGTGATAGGTACTCCCACCATGGCTGACTTCAGGCCACCGCTATGACCTTACTGAACATGCCGGTGGAAAGAGAACCGCACAGTCTGCTCTGGTGAGCAAGTCAGTGACTCACCCTCTCATTGGTGCTAATAACAGTACTTACTCTAATGACCATAACAGGCTTAGTACAATACATAAGGAAGTGATTGGTAGTAGTAGGAGAACCAATATGTGACTATATCATCTTATACTGTGAATCATTCTCAATGTGAGATTAGTTTACAAAATTCATCTTGAAAATGTGGACAATTCTAGGCTCTGCTGTCCCCTCATTCTTTTCTTCCTCTGTTCTAGAGTCCTTTCTTGGAAATATTCCCCCAAACAATCTACCCTACTCTAACTCTGAGCCTTTCTCTGACATAATCAAGTCAAAAACTTTCCAAAGTATAAATTTTAAAATTCCAAAAATGCATGTATCGGAAGTTTTTGTGCTACTTGTACTGTTGTATCGTTGTATTTACATTGCAGTCATAATAGCAATAATGTATCTCTGTGACTGTTTTTCATGTATCTTCTCCCAGTTTATGGTATTGCCCTAAATTACTCATTGTTATATTTAAAAATGAAGCACTTTTACTTAGGCATGCACCTCTTCAAGAAAACTCAATGCAGAAAATCAAAATTAAACAAAGTTGGCAGTGATTATTTTCTTCACAAAATGTATTCAACAAATAAAACTGGTTCTTAAATATCTAGCTTATTAATTTAAAACTATTGAGCACTGTTATGTGTCAGACACTATTCTTGTGCTAGAAAAAGTGTAGAATGAGGAAAAAAGGTTTTTGCCTTTTTTTTGTATATGGAACAAACTGTCTAACCTTTATGTATATTTAAAATAGAACTCATTTAAAGGAAAATTTTTTTCAAGAACATATTTATTGGAAAAAAAATCAAGGCATAAATAGTGGGTATAAACCACAGGCCACAAATTCAGTTGTGTGAGATTTATATTTTGCTTCGATTTTTCAGCTTTACCTCTAATTCCACTTGGATAGCAGCACTTTATCCTTGTCAATTCATTGCTCCCCACCCCTCCCCAAACATCTCAGCATTGTGCCTCAGAGTGGGAGCTTTCAGAATGCCCGGGCATGGGAGAAATGCAATCTAGTCCATGCAGTCACTACTGAGATGCTTTCTTTGTATCTGAATGGCCCTTTCGGAACCACCAGAAGCCAGACCATGATAGATCAGGTTGAGGATGTAGAAATATTTCTACCACTGTCTTGTCACATGAGGCACAGATATTTCTGTAAAGCTGCCTGTGGCCCTTCTACCTAAAAGCCCATGCACTCTTTTCCTATCTTGGCCTTTCTACTTCTACCCTGGGACTCTGCCCAAAAGGAGAAGGAAAAATATTGTATATGTATTTTTTCTTTTGGGCCAGGTTTCTCTTCTGTGGTACTTTTCTTCCTCCTCTTCATCTGCCAAACACACACACATTTATACACTTGGCAATGAAAATAGGATCTACCTGAAATGAAGAGAATATCTTGAAAGGGAAAAATTCAACTAATATTACAAAACTGTTTCATATATATTGTCTATACATGTATAAGGCCTATGATCAAATTTTTGTGAAGCAAAATGTTTCTATGACCTCAAAAATTGAGTGTATAGCCTGAAACATAAAAAGAAATGTGTAAGAAATAAACATCTCTGTAACTCTTCTTCACTTCTCCTCTATTTTAAAATAATATTCAGCAAATTTTATCATGAAGAACTACAAACATTCCTGAATAACTAGGATAAAGAACATCTCAAAAAAAGCAAGAGATCAAAATGAAAAATACCCTCTTCCCAAATATGAATCTGAAAAAAAAATCAGAAAGCAAAGTTAAAAAATGTAAATAGTAAAAACAAAACACAAAAACAAAACAAACCAAAACAACAACCCAGAAGACAAAACTCTTTCAAAATGCCCCTCTCTGTGAGTGGGAGTTATTGGTGCCACCTCTTCCCATGGGCTGCCACCAGTGATTTTTTTTTTTCATGCAACTGCAGGGTCTATGTAAGGCCTTTATGTGATTCTAAATATATTCAAAACCCAGAAGTAAAGCCTTTCTAAAAATGGTTTCAATCCCAGAAAAAAAGTTACAGCAGATTCTTTTTAAGCTATCCAGTCGTATTGCTATAATAGACTGTGATCCTGACCAATGCTAGGCTGAGGACCGCAAGACTTCTCCCGGGTCACTGGTAGCTCTCAGAGGCCTCTCAAGTGCTGTGTGTAAAATCAGAATCTGATCTACTTTATCTTGGACTCTGAGGTCTCAGTCACTGCCTTTTATATTCCTCCAAGTTCACCCTGTCAGCATCAATCCACTCCAATCCAGCAAAATGCAACTAACTGCACATTCTGTCCAGAGCCACATTTAATAAGTGAAGAATGAACAAAGCAGTATTACTATAGCTGCACTAGGAGAATGTTATGAAATAGGAAGGCCAAAGGGGGAACAATCCCCCCATGAAATGGTAAGTGTTGTGGTGCACAGACTCAGGGGTTTCCTGAGACTAAGCGAACCCTGACCACCACAGATGCCAGGCATCCGACTGGACATTTTAGCTTTTTGTTCAGTGAAATGAAAAATTTGGGATGAGAGATAAATATACATTTGTAATCACTAAGAAATTCCTAATGATTTTAAAGGTCTGTTCCTTGCAATTTTGACCTCTTGGTAAATGGAAGCTGGGACAAAATGGCTCCTTTAAAATGGACTGAAGCTTCCTCCTCCAGTTCCCCAGGATTAGAGCAGAATCTGTGTCTGATGTGTCTCCAGGACAGACCCCTTCGTTTTAGGAGGTAGCCCTTGGGTCTGGGATTGATCCTGCTGATGTGAGTCCAGTGATCCTCCAGCTTGACCTGGGGTCATCCTGACAGGACACTCCATGCGCAATACCTCACAGCGGGCTCCAGGTATCTGTTTAATCACATGAAATGCTGTGGAGGGGAGGTGAGGCATGTGTCCACAGAAAGGTTTTCAGTTGCTTTCCCTCTGTTGGCACCTATGTGACTAATCCCCTCACTGGTAGGTAGGTACTTCTGGAGGGACTTTGGCATCTCTAACCAAAACCTGAGGCACACACAGAATTAACATCAACATTTATATCATGTCTCACTAAAAATAATTTAACATACTTTTACTTCATTTTGCTCCCTCTCCCTTCCATCCATTATATTGATCTCATCTGAAGAGTCTGCCCTCCATATCTGCAGGTTCCACACTCGAAGATTCAATCAATCATCGATCCAAAATATTTGAAAAAATAAGAATAAAATAACACAACAATAGAAATAATACAAATAAAAATACAGTATAACAATGATTTACATACCATTTACATTGAATTAGGTATTATAAATAAAATAGGGATGATTTAAAGTATACAGGAGGATGGTGTAGGTTATATGCTAATACAGTACTACACTATTTTATATCAGAGATTTGAGCATCTGTGGATTTTGGTATTTGTGGGGGTTTCTGGAACCAGTCCCACTGGGGGCACTGAGGGATGACTACATGTCATTCCAGATAATTAATTTTCCAAATCCCCACTTATTTGCACTTCACAATAGACATCTACTAATGTGTTTGCTCACATTGCTTCTTACATTCCAACATTCTTCCTTCTCTTCTTGTTTTTCTTTTTCCTGGAGAACATATACCAGTAATTCTCTCAGGAAGGTTCTGTGGATGATACATTTTCTGAGTCATTACATGTCTGAAAATGTCATTATTCCCACTTTGTTTGGGTATGGCATTCTGTGGTCAATGTCATTTTCCTTCAGAACTACTTAAAAATATTTTTATTTATGTGCTATTTTGTATATATTTTTCTTTTGTACATATATGTGCATATATATACCTACAAAAGGCAGTATGTGTGATATTGAATTTGGAGTAAAATGTAAAATAATGAAAACTATAAATAATAAATACTAAATTACTAATAAAGCAATACTCGTAAAGCAAGATCCAACTTAAAAAACTGAAATATAACCAATAATACTGAAACGGTTCATATGTTCCTGCCCAGGCCTCACCCCTGATCTCTTTCTCTTCCCACTGTCACTACTCCCAAAAATAGTCTGGGAATTTGTGTTTACTGTTCCCTTGCATTTTCCCCACAGTGTTATCGTAGATGTATACATCTCTAAACATCATATTTAATTTTATTTGTTTTTGGACTTTATAAAAATGGGGCCATGCCATAAATAGTTTTCTGTACTTACTGTTTTATTTTACCTTATGCCATTTTAAAATCCTATAGCAATGTATAAAATTTCCACTATTCCACATTTCCTCCAACCTTGGTATTATCAGACTACTTAATTTCTCTCAGTCTATGAGATTGAAAATACATCTTAGGGTATAAATTCTCATTTTGGTTTGATGGCATTTACTTACTATATTTTTTGGCATCTATGTTAATAAATGTAACTGGCCTATATTTTTTCCTTTTTCATGCTGTCCTTGTCTGGTTTTTGTATCAAGATCATACTAGTTTTATAAAATATTTCCTTGTCATCTTCCATCTAATGTTGCTGATGAGAAATCTATCCGTCTTCTAGTCTGTCTTTCAGATTTCCTCCCTGGAGGTTGTTGGGATTTTCTCTTATTTCTTGATGCTCTAAAGTTTTGTTATAGTGTATCTAGATATAAAGATTTTGTTCTTGGTTGTGGTGTTTTGTGTCATTTTGGGCACTCAGTGGGTTCCTTTAACCAGGGAACAAAAGTCTTCTTTCATTCTAAAATTTTTCTTCTACTGTTTCTGTGACTATTGCCTCCCTCCTTCTGGAATTCCAACTATACCAAAGTTGGTACGTTTGGAGATTGACCAGAATATAGGAGGCACCCTTTCCCTGTATAAAAAATTATATTGGAAATTGTTCTTAACATTTTTGTTTTTCTTCAGATTTAACATCTTTTTATCCCTTTGCTGCACTCTAGGATGTTTTCTGGTCTTGATCTTAAGCTCATTCATTTGTCCTCCAGCTTTGTTTATTCTGCTATTCAAGCCACCTATTATTATTTTGTATTCTAATAATCAGGCTTTTAAAAATATGTGATGTCTAATTAATTATTTTTATAAATGTGATCTAGTCTCAGGTCTTTCTGGCAATTTCAAACCCATGGAACAAAAAGTTGGATTAAAGAAAACTAAAATAATGCAATAAGAGGCAAGAAATTGGATGGGGGAGAAGGAGTAAAAGAACCAGCTAGAAACTGCGATAAGTAGAAAGCAAACAGGATAAAATTGGAGGAATGATCCTCAATGTAATTGGTAAATGTACAATCTAAATGTAACCAGCTTATGAAAAGAAAGAGATTCTAAGACTGTGTAAGTCCAGCCACAAGCTATTTACAGGAGATATATTTGTTAAAAATAGTTCAAAAAGTTTTAAAATCAAAGTATAAAATAGATACCACAAGCTGTGGAAATATAAAATTATAATTACCATTTATTGCTATTTTATCCTTGATTAAAATTAAGCTGACACCAGAGGCCACAAGTCTCAAATGGCAATTTAGTGAAGAACCTTGAAAATAAGGGAGACTATTAATATAGATGCTTTGAAAATGAATGCAAAGTGATGAACTAGCCATTACCTCCTATAATATGAATAAATGCAAAACCCAAAAATATTTACAAAACATCTAACTTAAGGACACTAAGAAAATAAACATTAGTCAAGGTAAGTTGAAGATTCTTTCTTGTCAGGTTTATGCTCAATTGTATATCATGCCAACATAAATTGAGTTTCTGAGTCTATTTAAAACAAAGGGAAATGAGCTTTCTGACAATGTTGAACAGTATAATTATCCCAAAGATGGTTGACCTGTGACCTTGACCTTGAGACCACGAGACCTAATATAGTTTGCTATAGGAACAGATTTTTTAGAATGTTGTCATAGAAAACCATGCTCACTCATCATGATACTGTAAATTTTGGTTTAGAAATAAATTTTAGTCACCAATCCTGTGATAAATAATCTGCTAGTATCTCATTATTAGGACTAACCCAACCATTATGCCTATTATGATAAAGATTGTACTGATTTACTTAGGACTGAGAATATAGATTAAGGCAGTCCTTTTTTTTCTTGCTAGTAAATAAGTAACTGTGCTTTAAACAAGTAAAAGCGTATGTTTATAAGTAAATAAGTGAAGCAAGTTAACTTTAAAAATATTTTAGTATTTAAAAAATTATTAATAAATAATACATACATAAGGTTCCACTTTTATTAGTTTTATATAATGATGCACCAAGGTTTGTCTTGGGCCTCAGAATTTAGCTAACGTATGTGTTTCAGTTTTCACATGGCCTTCAGTATTGTGGAGACTGAGAAATCAAATACCTACTTCAATGTCATGTATTATTTTCCCCTAGAGAAGTTTCTGAAATTGTGCACAAAGCAAAGCTGAAATAAAATAGAAATTCACAGGCAATTTATTGTCTTAAAAGCCAATTTTGTTGTTCTAATGCTACATTTTAAGTCCAATGTTTAACAATACATGTTTTCTCAAGTGAGTGTTTTAAGAATACAAAATACAACTGAAGATAATAACCTGAAGTCTGTATATAGATTCCGTGGGATCATGTTATTTAAAGTGCACCAAATCTTCAAATCCAGGAGTTAAGTCTCTCTCTCTTTTTTTTTTTTTTACTCTTAGAGAAGACAACAAAATTAATAGTACACTGGCAACAGCACTAACAGCGGGAACTTACACTGCCAGACCTGGTTAAAAAAAAGCCTCTTGTTCCTATACTAACTTTGGTCGGAAGAATAAAACTATTTGGTATTTAACATGTCCAGTATATGTTCCCAGAACAGCTGACAGTGTTAAAAAAAAAGAGAGAGAGAGAGAGACTTATTATTGAATTATTGTCTCTGGATTATAATGTCATACTTTTAAAATATGACATACATTTTAATAATAAAATTGTAATTATAACTAAATAATATAGATATTATTTATATATAAATTATATATAATTATAATGTATACATAAACTAAACACATGTATGTTTACATATGTTTTCTTGAATCCCAGAGGATTCCTTTATGATGTCGATTGTTTGCTTCAGCCTTCAGCTTAGCTATCTATTAATTTTTAACATTCAGCCATCAGCATCGGGACAAAATATGTAGTTAAGTACAAACTTTGTTTTTGTGTACCTTCTAGTATTTTTTAATGTAAATACAAGCAAATTCTAGTATATAGTCTTATTTTTTTCTCTTTCTAACATAAAAGATAACATACGCACTCTTCTGTACTTTAATATACCAAGTTTAAAATACAATCCGGAATCTCAATTTTCCATGACAAACACAAATACTGACTAAAGTAGCTGCAGAATATTCCTATCACATATAGTAGAATTCAATGTAAACAAGCCTTAGAAGGCACAAAAATTTTCATACTGGTAAAATAAATAGTTAACCACAAAAATAAAATGGCCACAAACTTTTATGCCTCTCTAACAACATGGCTTCAAAATATGTTAAGTAAAAATTGACAAAGCTACAAGGAATAATAGACAAATCCGCAGTTCTACTAAGAGGCTTTAACATAAGTCTCTCAGAAAAGAACATATGATGTAAACAAAATATAAATAAGAATATAGAGAATTTGGATGACCTGCTTTCAAGCATGCTCTAGCAGTAAGCATGGAGAAAACACTGTACCCAACAAAGGACACACATTCTTTCCAAACATACTTGAAGCATTTTTCAAAATTGCCCATGTATTAACAAAGGAAATCTCAAGAAATCCCAAAGATTTATACTATATAGGCCACATTTACTGAGCACAATGCGATACATTTAGAAATTGGTGACAAAACTTAATCCAGAAAGTTAGAAAATCTACATCTGTAAATTCAAAAAATAAAAACACTTCTAAACAAGTATTAGCTGAAAAAAGTAATCCAAATAAAAAGTTCAAATGATTCAGGAGAGAAGTAACCCCAAAGTTCTAAATACCAAAAAAAATTTTTAAATAAATGAAGTAGGTGCAGCAAACCACCATGGCACGCATATAGCTATGTAACAAACTTAGGCGCTATGCACTTGTATCCTGGAACTTAAAGTAAAATAAAAAATAAAAATAAAATAAAATAAATGAACTAACCTTTTGATTCCAGAAGATAATACTGTTGACCCTTGGACAATACAAATTTGAAGTGCGTGAGTCCACTTACATAGATTTTTTTCTGCCTCTGCCAGTCCTGAGACAACAAAACCAACCCCTCTTCTTTCTCCTTCTCAGCCTAATCAATGTGAAGATGATGAGGATGAAGACCTTTATGATGATCCACTTCAACTTAATGAATAGTAAACATATTTAACTTCCTTATGTTTTTTTGTTTGTTTTTTTGTTTGTTTTTGTTTTGTTTTGTTTTGTTTTTTGAGACGGAGTCTGGCTCTGTTGCCCAGGCTAGAGTGCAGTGGCGCGATCTCGGCTCACTGCAAGCTCCGGATTCACGCCATTCTCCTGTTTCAGCCTCCCTAGCAGCTGGGACTACAGGCACCCGCGACCACACCCAGCTAGTTTTTTGTCATTTTAGTAGAGACGGGGTTTCACCGTGTTAGCCAGGATCGTCTCGATCTCCTGACCTCGTGATCCACCCGCCTAGGCCTCCCAACGTGCTGGGATTACAGGCGTGAGCCACTGCGCCCGGCCTATGATTTTCTTAATAATATTTTATTTTCTCTATTTCTTTATCTTAAGAATAGAGTATATAATACATATATAGCATATAAAATATGTGTTATTCAACTATTCATATTATAAATAAGGCTTCCTGTCAACAGTAGACCATTAGTAACTAAGTTTTTGGGAAGTCAAAAGTTACACAAAGATTTTCGACTGAACAGGGGATGGGTGCCCCAACCCTCCCATTGTTCAGGAGTAAACTGTATATGCCAAAAGTAGAAGAAATTAATGAAAGAAAATTGAAAGTTAATCAGTAAACTAAAAGGGAAAAGTAACATCAAGAACAAAAAATGCAAAGTGACTAGGGAGACAGGGAAATTTTACATTGTAAGAGAAAAATAGATTCACCTTTATACCAATACATTTGAAAGCCTAAATAGAAAATGACAATTTTGTAGGAAAATACGAATTTTTAAAATTAGCTCAAGAAGATATGGATAACCTGAGTAATAGAAATTGAAATTATAGCCTCCCTCCCCACCACCCTCCCAATGGCACCGTGCCTGGGCAATTTTATAGGTCATTTCTACCAAACCTCTATGGAACAGATAGTTCTTTCTTTTACAACTGTTTTAGAGCATAGATAAATTTGGGAAGCCATATAATTTATTTTATGGGATATAATCCTGATAAAAACAACTATCAAAGAAATAATAAGCAATATCATATACGGATATACATGTAAAAATATTAATTGAATTCTGTAAAGTATTAAAAATGGGATTAGTGCCTCTTAAAACAGGGCAAGTAAAATTTGTCCCAAGAATACAAATCAGGCTTGGTGGTTGAGAAGAGATGAACAATGGGACTCTGTCAGAAAAGATTAAAGGAGAATTCATGTAAACTTCTCAAGAGAAGCCCAAAAAAGTTTTTATTAAATTTGACACCCATTTATGAAATAAACTCTTATAAAACTAGGAAACACCTTTAACTTGATAAAGGCTAGCTGCCAAAACCAAGAGTAAACACCATATTTAATTCTGAAACTAGGCTAAGATTAGAGTCAAGCAAGCAAGGCACTCGCCTCAGATGCAGAATTTAAGTGGGGGCACCACAAACCTAGGTAATCAAGATAAATAATATTGTAATGCAATATTTTAAAAAATCAATGTTAATCACAAGATCCATGAAGACTTTTGAAGTATCAAAATTTTAAACGAAAACTCATGCCATGTGGAGCCCTATGGGAGCCATATACATAATCTTGACTGGTTTTATTTTTAATGGTTACTTTTTTCCAGAACATTTAAAGTAGTTGAAAAACTATTGAAAATGAAACATAGGTATATTTAAAATCACATGATTTTAAGTTTAAACTTTTATTTATATCCCAATCAGAATTTATTATGCTTTTACTTTCCTGGCTTTAAATGAACTCCAACTCATCAGTAGTATTTTCAAACTCTTTCTTGGCTTCTCAATTGAGAACATAGCCACGTTTGACAGTTTCTCCTGACCGAGTGACTGTATTAAATAACACTAATAGGTCAAAAAAAAAAAAATAGGATACAGAATTTCTAAATTAATAGAAGGAAAAAAATATCCAGGGAAAAATGGAATCATTATAATAAAGTCAGAAAAGGTAGAATAAAAGGAAAATACCAAAAAAATCAAATAAGATAACAAGAATCAAATCAAACATATTGATTACATAGTAAATGTAAAATGATAGATTTCTCAATTAACAAAGATTATCATATAGAGTGAAAAAGACATTCTGTATATACTGTTTGCAAGAGATATGCTTATAACTAAAAGACCCTGAAACATTGTCAATTAAATAACAAGGAATATTAGATAAATGAATACAAAAAAAGGAGCAGGATGGTAATATTAATATAAAAAAGTAGAGTTCAAAGAAAAATGCATTAAATGGGACAAAAGTATAAAGTCTAAATGAAAACTATAGAGGCAGCGAAACAAAGTAATAGCAGTGAAACATAAGCAAAAACATTTTCGAAAGAACAAAATAAAATTTTATGTAAATCATAATTAAAGTGGGAGACTTTCACACATTCTTCTACAGTTTGATCAAATAAACCAAAAAATTTTTAAATGTATAATTATTAAATAATGCCATTAAGAAGCTTGATTTGATTAATATATTTAAACTCTACAGAGAATATTCTACTCAAATGTCCATCAGACATGTACAATAAACAGCCACAAAGAAAAGTTAAATAAATTCTCAGACCAACAGGCCACATTCTCCTATAGAGATATAATAAAATGAGAAATTTACAATAAAAAATGCACACAGGACTGGAAATTTACCAATATTGTACTCTCCGAAATGACTCCTGGATTAGAGAAAAGAAATCAAAATTAAAATCCTAAGCTAGTATCCATACATGTGCGTACTATGTGCCAAGCACTCTTTTGGCTGCTAGAAATACAATAGTGAATAAATTGAGTTGCCGGGTTGGGGCGGGGTTCATATACTCACAAACAATGAACAAATAAACCAATAAGTGTTTGCACGTGAAATCTCACAACAATCTTATGAGGTATTTTATTAGCTCAGTATGATAGATAAGGAAATTGAAACAAGAAGAGGTTGAGTAATTAGCCCAAGATCACCTATCTAGTAAGTGAGAAGGCTGGGATTCAAATCCAGCAGCCTGGCTTAAGTCCACACTACAGTGTACAGCCTCTTACAGGAAGCCTATGCTAACAAATATAAAATGTAGATTTTTTTTTCAAAAAATACGACTACTGAAACCAGTTAAAGAAAAGGTAGAAAATCCAAACAGACCAATAAACATGGAAGAAATTGAAAAGTTAATCAAAGACATAATGTCTGTAAAAGCTCCAGGGTTAAATGGCTAATTAGTAATTAGCCAGGTAACTCTTATGTTATTTTAAATATTTCCGATCCTTGATATTAATAGCTTCATATTAAAGCTCTTATGAAGCTAGCATGACCTTAACACCAAACTTGACAGAGGTAACACACACATATACACACACACACACACGCACACACACACACACACACACAAAATTTTGGCTCATTCTCATCTAAAAATAGAAATAACAGCTAAACTGTACATAGTGCTAAGTGCCAGGCTATTTTTACATAGTGCCAGGCTGTTCTTACATAGTGCCAGGCTATTCTGACCAGCTTACATGCGTTAACTCATTTATTCTTCATAACAATGCTGTTTGCATCTTATAAAAGAGAAACACACAGAAGGTTATGAGACTTGCCCAATATTACACTGCAAGTTAGTGGTAGGCAGTTAATGGCAAAGCTGGAATATCAACCCAGGCTGGAGACTTGGTTCAGAATTAGGAAATGTACTAATTCTACTCATTATGTAAACAAAATAAAGGAGAATAACTGTATTATCATATCCATAAAAGCTGAAAAGGTCCTTGATAAAGTTCAGTTTCCAATTAACAAACAAACTCCTGGTGAATTAGAAACTTTCTTAATACATTAGAGCAGTGGTCCCCAATCTTTTTGGCACCAGGAACCCGTTTTGTGGAAGACAATTTTTCCACGGACCAGTGGGGTGGTTTCAGAATGATTGAAACGCATTATGTTTATTGTGCACTTTATTTCTATTATTATTACATTGTAATATAGAACTCACAATAATGTAGAATTAGTGGGAACCCTGAGCTTGTTTTCCTGCAACTAGATGGTCCCATCTAGGGGTGATAGGAAACAGTGCCAGATCATCAGGCATTAGATTCTCACAAGGAGCACATAACCTAGGTCTTGCAGGTGCAGTTCACCATAGGGTTCGTGCTCCTATGAGAATCTAATGCCCCCACTGTCCTGACAGAAGGCGGGACTCAGGAGGTAATGTGTGCAATGGGGAGCTGCTATAAATACAGATGAAGCTTTGCTTCCTTGCCTCCTACTGTGTGGCCTGGTTCCTAACAGGCCACACAGACCATTGGGGACCCCTGTGCTAGAGAATACAACATAAAACAAAAGTAACAGTAAAACACCAGATGCCTTTTCACTAAAATAGTTACATTAATAATCAATATTTTAAAATATATAAAATGGCAAGCTATACATTTATTGAGGGATAAAAAGGACTTGACATATTTATAGACAAAGGAATACCTGTATTTGTAATCAATTACACATAGTCCCAATCTATGTTTTAAAAATAAATAGAATCCGGAGTTATTAATCTCTTTATTTAGTGGGACCATAGTTTGGATGGTAATATATATAACTCCTACTTCTTTGTGGATGTTTCTGATATTTCTGAGGACTTTTGTCTATTCAGGTAAAGGAAGCAACAATAGAAAAGCAATCTTCCAAATTAAAGTTTTTAGGATTTTGTGATTCATTCCTCATACTAATCAACCCACAACTTCCCCTACCCTCTCCCTCCGTCTGAGCTCCTAATTCAGTCATCAGTGGTTGATGAGCTGATTAGGGTTTCCAGACTTAGCAAGTAAAAATAAAGAATGAATACTCAATTAAAAAATTTGAAACAGTAATAGCTTTTATTAAGCATTTATTAAGACTTTATAATAACCAGGTACTTTGATGAGTACTCTGCAGACATTATTTCACATTGAATTCTAGCAACACCTATGAGGTAGATATTACTGTTACTATCTCCATTTTACACAGGAGAGAAAAATGGAATCTCAGAGGTTGAATCATTTGCCAAAGACCACAGCTAATAATGGTAGGGCCCAACTTCAATCCCACAATCCTGTCTTAAATCTTCTGCTCCGGAGCCTACCAGCTGTGCAGATTCCGAGGGATGGGAAAGGTGCAGCACCTAGAGCAGCACCTGACACACTGCAGATGCTCAGTGGTGGGATATCCTCTTCTGTTGTGCAATCCAAAGGTGTGATCGGCTGCACCTGCCACCTTCACTGTCTCTCGATGAGCAGCACATCTGCCCTCAGGCACCCTGCTTGCCCCATCCCCACTTCAAACGCCAGGAACATCACGTTTGCTAAAGAGGCTGCTCCCTTAGAGCAGAAAGGCAGTATGCTAGAGGGTGGGCTGACAAACTGGGTCCCTGCCACACTGCCACACTAGCTTTTACATTTTTTTTTTTTCTAAACAGAGTCTCACTCTGTTGCCCAGGCTGGAGTGCAGTGGTGCAATCTAGGCTCCCAGGCTCCCAGGTTCAAGCTATTCTTGCAACATCCGCCTCCCAGGCTCCCAGGCTCCCAGGCTCCCAGGCTCAAGTGATTCTTGTGTCTCATTATCCCGAGTAGCTGGGATTACAAGCGCTCGCCACTATGCCCGGCTAATTTACTTTTATATTTAAAAAATTAAAATTGAAATTGTATATATATAAGATGTATGGTGTGGTGTTTTGATACACATATACATAGCAAACTGCTCAGTGCAGTTAAACTAATACACTCAACTTTTTACTTAGTTACCTTGTTTTTTGTTTGGTAAGAACACTTAAGATCTACGTGTTAGCAAATTTTAAGTATACGTGCAGTATTATTAACTAGAGCCCTCATGCTGTACGTTAGATCTCTGGTACTAATCCATCCTGCATAACTGAAACTTTGTTCCCTGTGATCGACATCTCTCTCTGCTTCCCTAAATTTGTATTTCAGATATGCAGTGAATAATTTTTTTAGAACATGCAATATTTAGGACATACTTATACTAAAAATGTATTAATTAACAGGAATTCCAATTAAACTGGGCAACCTGAATTATTTTACCTGGTAGCCCTAAGGCTGATGCCAGGTTTTAAATTTTGCACTGTGTCTCTCTCAAGGCGTGGCTAGCCACTAGACTGAAGACTTTTCAGTACAAAGTTGTCCTGTCTTGTGTAAGTTTCAGCTGTAAGTTCCGTTTACAGTGAATCTGAGATATCTGCTTTTTAGCAGACTTATATATGGATATAAGTTCTTACATATGAATAGTGTATAATTAAACTTTATTTGATTCCTATCTACCAGCCAAAAAAAATACAAATCTGTAAATGTTTAGCTAGAACAAGTAGACAAATGGGTGTTTTCTAGAGGCATTCCTTACTAAAAAAGAATTGCAGCGGAAGCATTTATGTATACCAAAAACAGGGCCCCAAAGAGCAAGACATGCTGTTTTTCATGATACCCATTGAAAATAAAATTAGAAAATGTACCCTCAGGTAGTACAAAGTGTTTATGTCCTAATCATCAAATTTTAAAGGTTTGAGTTTCCTAGGGCTCATATTTAGAAATTTTAATAACACTGATTTGAAAATAAGTGCTTTTTTAGTACATGAACTAGTTTTGCAAATATATACTGTGAGATTTGAGTGAAACATGAGTTTTCACTATATTAAAACCTAAATAACATTATTTACTAGCAGTATGATTTTTAAATATGTATCACACACATTTTTTATTTTGAAATGTTTTAAACTCATAGAAAAGTTGAAAGAAAAAACTCATATACTCGTCCTCCAGGTTCACAAAGTATCATCATCTTGACACATGCACACATACGAACACACACTGCCCTTTTGCCAAATCACTTTATTGTAGACCACAGACATCAGATATTTCATCTCTAGGTACCACAGTATGCATCTCCCAAGAACAAGAACATTCTTATAACCAATCACAATACTATTATTGCACCTAAGAAAATTAACATGAATTCAATGATGTCATTCAACATATGAATCATACTTGAATTTCTCTAATTATCTAAAAAAATGTCCATTATAGCCCCCTAATCCCAGCCCCACCCAATATCAACCAAGAATCATGCATTAAATTTGGCCCTTTTTTGAGGAGTGTCTCATTATGCTCCCTCAATCCAGAACTGTTCTCCACCTTCCTTTTTTTCACAACATTGGATTGATTGAAGAGTCCAGGCCAGTTGTCTTGGGAGATGGTACCACATTCTGGATTTTTCTGATTCTTTCTTTATGAAAATTTTCCATCATGAGCAGCACCACGGCAATGTCTTACATCTCCCACAATATCACATCAGGAGGCACAGAATGCTATGACGTCATGCTGTTCCACTACTGGCACTTCTCATTATAGAGACATACTTTCCCTTTGGTAATTACTAAGTAATTTGTGGAGTGATCATTTGAGGTCAGGTAAACATTCTGTGCTTCAATACATCCTCACCTCATGGCTTAACCATTCATTAATAATTTATGCCTGTATCTGTTACTACATTGCATGTTACAAAATGGGGATTTTCCAATCTTACCATTTCTTTGTACATTTATTACCTGTCATTATACTATAAAGAAGAGTCTTCTTTCTCTGTCCTCCCTCTCTCTTCTGATATCACCGTAAGTTTGTGATTCATTTTTAAAAATTCAATGTGTTATAATTCATTACCATCATTTTTCTTTTTGATGCTGAAATTGTCCCAAATTTGGTCAGCGGGTAGCACTTCATGCTGGCTCCTGGGACCTTTTGACACGCCTCATTAATCTTTCAGTACATCGTTGTTCATGGCACAAGATGTTCCAAGCTCACTTTGTACTTGTACTTTCCTTGCCTTAGACCTAGAATCTTCCATTTCTCCAAGGATTCCTGGTTCCTTTTAATGGGAAATAATTTTTGGATATTAAGATTTGGATTCCAGATACAATTCCTACACAGTGTAATGTCTTCTCTCTCTCTTTCTGTCTGTCTCTCTCTCTCTCCCTCATATATATGTATCTTAAAATCATGAGTTAATATGAATAGGCACAATTGAAATCCAACACTATAGGATTCTTTCTCATCATCTCCTTCTCTTCAGTGAAGTGAAATCAACTGAGATTTCCAATAACTTTAAAATATTTACTCACCAATTTTATCTTAATAAACAAAAAATAGTCCCAGAATTACAACAGCAATACTACCAGCAGTGGCAAATCTAGTAAGTAAAACTGTAAAATTACCTGCAACATCCTTATATTTTATACCAAAGTATACAGTCTACAGAGTGTGCTTAAAAGCCACTTGAATTAATTCTTTTCTGTGTGGATAGGTTATTAATTTCACATACTGCTAAAATCATTTATTTCTATTTAAATTCCATTTTAGTGCTTGATTTGTCATACTTTTTATTTACTTTTATTTTTTGTATATTATATTTATATATAACATTGAAATATTTCACAAGTCGAAACTATATAAAAGGGTATACTCAGTGAAGTCTCATTCAAACCCCTCTACTTTTTTCCCACCATAGATAAGATTATGTGTCTATCTGTTGATATATATCCTCATCTATCTTTGTCTATCTATCGAAATATATGCTAGTTTACCTTCTTTCTTGCACAAAAGGTAGCATAATAGATACATATTCTTTTGTGTCTTGTGTTTTTTCACTTAACAATATATTCCAGATATGACACCATATCAATTCACAGGGATCTGTAGATCTGTTGTTTATTCAACCACTCAATCCTTTAGGTAAGGGCACTTAGGTTGTTACAATATTTTGCCATTACAAATAGTGCCATAATAAATAAACTTGTGCATATATTGTTTTGAATTTTTGGAGCTGTATATCAAGGGTAAATTCTTAGGCTTGGAACGTCTGAATAATAAAGCAAACACCTATACAGTTTTGTTAGATATTGCCAAATTCTCCTTCACAGGGGCTATAACATTTTGCATTCCCACCAGCAGTGGATGAAAATTTCTTTTTCCTTAGCATCTGATCAATGAAGCACGTGGTCAAGTTGCCAAGCTTATAGATAAGAAATGATAAATTTTAAAATATTTTAAATTTAGAAGTGTAATCACGGGCAAGTTACTGAATCTGTCTGAGCCTTAGCTTTCCAATTAAGATAAAAATGCCCATCTTAATTGTTCAGATGACCAAATCTGAAACATATAGATTTATGGATATATAAAGATCGATGACTTGACACATAATAAATATTCAATATGTGGTATTTTAGAATTAATATTATTATATATTTAGTAGGTAATAAATTTCTATTGTATTTTAATAAATAAGCCTTGCTAACATGGAAAGCTATCATACCTATAATTGTAGAGAGTAACAATCAGAGACCTTAAAGACCATTAAAGGCAAAATGTTTTTATCTCATATTCCATTTCTAATTATTTGGTAATAACTTCCAGGGTGCTATGTTAATAATGATTCGAATGACAAATCTTTGATTAGCAGTTAGAGATTGACAAGTTATACCTACTACAGGCATGAATATGAATTTTACATACATATTTCCTATCAGTGATTTGGTTCAATCCATTGTTTTTATAGTTAAGGAACTGAGGGCAAATAGATTGTAATATTCTCTAAATGATACAGCAAATTAATATCAAAGTCAAGGTTATAAATTAAAATTTCTAACAGTGTCATGTTTTTTCTATTATACCATAGCACATACAATCTTTCTTTAACACACTCTCTCATAGCACACTTTCTAACCTGGTCACTCGTTTACTTGCATACACACACACACACACACACACACACACACACACACACAGATGTACTCTTGCTTTTTCTCTTGGTTAATTGTAACACAATTTAGCCCTCTCTTTCTGGAGGAAACACTACCCTAATAATGCATATGGATTTTACATCTGTAAAATTTATCCACAATATGAATTAAGGTAGGGATTTATTTATGGTATTTAAGTTGCAAAAGATGACATTTGCACAGGGGAGATTCTTTTATGCAGAGCATGATCACTTGCCAATTAAGTTCCTTTTCATGGAAGAATGGTAAGCATCAAAGAAATGGAAAGGATCTTCAAATTTAGGTCTGGCTGATTTAATGTGAATGAAAAGCTGAAGGGTAAACACCTTTTCAAGTGGATAAAAAAATTGATCATTACAGGCATCATATCATTGATTCGGATGTTCATTTTTACTTTTCCAAAGTGTGAGATAGGCAGAAGCAATAAGCCATCATTGATGGTGTGAGAGCCATTTGGTGGGGAATTAAAGGGTTACTTGAAGAACAGTCTGGTTGCAGAGGCAGAAAGTGAAAAACAAAATGACAAGCATTCCTACAAAGCAATACATCAAGTACAAATTAATACACAGTTACACCTTGTCAAGCCACCACTTATCTAACCATCTCAACTCTGAAACACAGCCTTAAATCCTGAATATGCAAAACAGCTTCTGAACAATACAATAACTTGTATAAAAATACAAGTTAAAAAATATATGCAATTTACCAGAAACATGTAATTTAATACCAATATTGAATATTCTAAGGACTTTGGCTTTTATTCTTTAGAAAGAAAAGAAGGCATTGCAGGGTTTTGAGCAGAGGAGTAGCATGAACTAACTCCTTTTGGCCGGGATCATTTTCTCCACCATGTTGTGAACAGACTGGTCAGGGAGCTGGGGGGCAACGGTAGAAGCAGGGAGACCAGTTGGGAGGTTATTGCAACAATCCAGGCGGGAGATGACAGAGGACTGTCCTGAATGCAAAGAGTATAGTCTGTAAAAACTGGTCAGATTCTAGGTATATGTTAGCGGTAGATCCAACAGGATTCACTCTTGGAATAGATTTGGTGATTGAGAGATACAGAGGAGAGAAGTATGACTCCACATATTTTGCTGGGCAATGATAAGTATGGTATTGCTGATAAACGAAATGGGAAAGACTGTGGGAGGAGCAGTTCGGACAGTTTGAGCATCAAGAAAAAAATATATTCAATAGACTTGGCAAGTAGGTGACATATCATTACAGAAAATTTACCTTTAAAAATAGGTGACTAATGATTAACAATTAAGAAATAAACTTAAGCCTTTAAAATTTTCTCTCCTGTAGAATAGATTATTCCTTCAAAAAACCCTGAAAAATGAGGCATTATACTTCCATTACTAAGGATTTAGGGGACACAAAGTACAGGAAAAATGAGATTTAATTGGGCTAATTTGGAGAAAGTCTTCAGAAGTAAGGTTTAATTAGGTTAAGTTTAAGGTTTAATCCAGAAGAAAGATTTCCCAGAAGACAGACAGAAAGATCAGGCACCTGTAGGATCTTGTCAGGAATATTAGAGATGGAGTGGCTCTCCTACTTGGAGAATTCAATAAGCCGCCAGCTAGAATCCAAGTCTATTGATTTAGAGACATGGGAGAGAAAATTGATCTGTGAGAAGCTCTGAGAGAAAGAAGAGGTTGAGTCAAGGAGTCACAAAGCAAGAAAAAGAATAAATGGTTAGGCACTGGAAGTTTTGAGGCCCTACTAACTTGATGGGCAAGTGTTCATTTCGTCTCCAGAGGGATTGGCCAAATTGTGCCAACGGCACCTTTACACCCCAATTAAAATTCTCTGATTTTAAATGAGACTTCCTCTTTAAGCCTGGGAAGGGGTTATTATTCAGAAGGTATTAACCAACTGTTCATCACCTCCAATAAGTACCGGATGTGAGGAAAAAAGATAGGTTAATTCTAACAGAATTTATTACTTGTTATTAAATCCCAGAATGAGGTCCTGAGAACAATCTGCCACCAGATTAATCTTAAGTACCACTTTGATTGTGTCATTGGCCTTTGCCAAACCCCCATGGCTTTTTGTTGCTACCAACTCACGTCTCACTTGCTCAGATTTCTGTGGTCTGGCCCCACTGTGTCTGGGCAGACTCATCACCCACCCTCCCTGTCCCCATGCCTAAAGTCACATGATAACCCATAAATCCATTAACCCCTTAATCCATGAATGGATTAACCCATTTATGCATGTAGAGCTCCCATGAACTAATCATCTCTTAAAGGTCGCACCTTTCGATACTGCCACACTGGGTATTAAGTTTCAGTATGAGTTTCAGAGGAGACAAACATTTAAACCATAGCACCTAGTAATGCCTAGATAACCCCAGGCAAAGTTTGGCAAAGGTCAATGTCACAATCAAAGGGGTACATAAGATTAATCTGGTGGCAGATTGCCAAAGTGTCAATTTATTTTACTATTTATCTAGCACTTACATCCTGCCTTGTGGCTTCATTATGTGTGCACATTCATTGATCATCTCTGGTATGCTTAACATATCCCTCACAGTATCTTAGTACAGCTTAGTGAGCTATAAACAAGGGAATAGGTATTCCATTGATCCTTTTAGAAAATAAGACAAAATGGTTTCCTATCAGTCTTGGGTAACATAAAGTTCTGATTAAGAAGCAGGCAAAAGATTAAGAATGCGCAAATTTCCAGTTTGATATGCATATTCACTCTTCTTGTTGGGTATCCAACAAGACCGGTATTATGCTGTGATATGTGCTGGTTAATTCCAGATACTGACTGATGAAGTGTATTTTTGTTTATAGTACAGAAAATCAGCAACAATTTAAGAAAACTGGAAGCACAAAAGCGTGTTATTTTAGGCTATACATTTTTAATATATCCAACAAGTGAGAATCATACGTATTTGTACATTAGCTAAAATTAGGAATTGAGAGTAAGGAGGACAAAAGGAGACAGTTGGGAAGGGATGAAGAGAGAGGCAAAAGCAATATGAAGCTTCCTGAAAGATCGAAGAATAAACGATTTAGTGCCGATGATGAACTGAATTGGAAGTTTACTCCTTTAAAAACCATGATTTAAAGTATGAATATGTTCCTCAAACTTTTGATTAAATTTTGAGAAAGTACTCTTATTTCACTCCGGGAAGTAAAAACAAACAAAAACAAAAACAAACAAAAAACATGAAAGAAAGATGGAGACCTTTGTAGTGAGGGCAAGGAAGCCGTATTTCATTGGTGAATAGTGGCAAAACATGGAGACAGAATTTCAAATCTGTCCTGTAGGTAAAGTGATTGGATTTATTGATTGTGCCAATATATGCCTAATTCTGCGTGGCAGTACGTATATTAAATTAAATTCCATTGGCCTGCAGCTGAGGATCCCTGCACCAAAACACGTCCAATCCCTGGAACATTTTGCATTTCCCCAGTGTTAGATGTTTTATAGATCTCTGTGTTCCTGTGGTCATTTACGTTTATGTTTCATTTACGATAATTCCCTCAGGATGGATGGTCACTCGGTAAAATCATCATTTTGGAAAAAACACTGATATTAATAACCTGATTTGATGTAGGGGAAAATAATGCCATCATAACATAAATCAGCATTCCTTTCATCTCAAGTTTTGAATTCCTAACTCTATGTATGGCTCAGACCTTAGATTTTAAAAGGAAAAAATAAAAAAAGAGGAGAAAGCACTCACATATGACAGTTGTTCTAAAAACTGTGAATTTCCAGCATTTCTCTCTTGAAACTAGTCCAAAATAGTCTCATAACTTTTAGGAAGCTCTAAATCCCTAATTAAGTAAAAAGTTCCTTTTACCTTCTTTTTATTTCCAGAAAGAAAAGTCTCGATTGCTCAGACTTCTGTGGTCTGGCCCCACTGTGTCTGGGCAGACTCATCGCCCACTCTTCCTGTTCTCGTCCCTAAAGATCCAGTCAATCTGGCTGCCCACCAGTCTTCAGGTATTTCTTCCAGAAAAAGAAGAAGGCAGAGAATGTTTTTAGTTTAATAAACTTTATTCTTGTTGGTGGAAGAGGGAGGGGAAATAAAAGCCACCTACTCAACTCCTCTCAATAAATTAAATAACACATAGCCAATTCCCAGGCCCTAAGCAAACTTTGGGCACTTGAGCCAGTCCCGCTGTTTCTTTATGGCCCAGTCTGCTTCCCCTTCACAGAAGGGAATTTTTCCTACTGCTGCCAGGTTATGTCATGACCATGGGCCACGTCCCCTCTGTGGAGAGGGTCCCAGGCACTGAGAGGATGTTAGGGGCAGCCACAGTGGCCAGGGAAAGGAAGAAGGGGATGCTCTTTCTCAAAGATTGGGGCAGAGAGGACAGTCCTGGAGGAGCGCTGTGACTGATTGTTCCTCCCTCCTCAGCTTCCCCCAGCTGTGGGTACAGGAAGAGCAGGAGAGAAATGGATCCTTCCTTCAGGGAGTATCAAGAGCCCAAAGGGACCCCTAGAGCTAACGAGGCCACTGAGAAAAATTCCTTAAATTAACTAATTGACAAAATGCCATGTTTTGTGGAAAAACAGTAACATCAGTTATGGAATGAGGAAAGAACCTAAAATATTCTATTGCAAATAACCAAATCTACCTTCTTTAGGTTGTTTTCTGTTTTGTTTTGTTTTGCTTTTGTAGAGACGGGGTTTTGCCATGTTGCCCAGGCTGGTCTAGAACTCCTGACTCAAGTTATCCACTCCACCTGCCTCAGCCTCCCAAAGTGCTAGAATTCCTGGTGCGAGCTACCACACCCAGCCTAGGTTGTTATGAGGATTTTTTTTTTTTTTTTTTTTTTTTGTCCTTGTGAGATATCATGTGTGTGTATGTGTGTGTTTAAATTGATTTTTTGAGTTTTTGTTGGTGGTGGTGTTTAATCTGCAGCCTGGATGTGTTTCCTTGTTATCTGATGGGATAATGATAGAAATGTTAGACGACTATGATATAGATACTGGACCATAAATGTTATGCTAATCTCATAAGAGTAGTTACATGTGAGTAACATGCACAACTAAGTACACACAGTGCTCGTATTAGATTTTACATGAATTAAAATGGGTTAGTGTCAGATCTCCCCATCAGAATTAACTTGTCCCTCAAGTAAATTCCTGTGACACTGAGTGTCTGATATGGTTTGGCTCTATGTCCCCACCCAAATCTCATGTGCAACTGTAATCCCCACGTGTTGAAAGTGGGGCCTGGTGGGAGGTGACTGGATCATGGGGGTGGTTTCTAATGGTTTGGCACCATTCCCCTAGTGCTGTCTTGTTGACAGAGTTCTCACAAGATCTGGTTGTTTAAAAGTGTGTGGCACTTCCTCCTTCACTGTGTCTCTCTCCTGCTCCACCATTGTGAAGATGTGCATGCTTCCCCTTCACCTTCCGCCATGATTGTAAGTTCCCTGAGGCCTCCCAGTCATGCTTCCTGTTAAGCCTGAGAAAACGTGAGTAAATTAAACCTCTTTTCTTTATAAGTTACCCAGTCTCAGGTAGTTCTTTATAGCAGTGTGAGAATGGACTAATATAGTGCCCATCCAGTTTATATTACAGATTGCCTCATTTTCCAGTAATTTGTAAAGGCAGGGGAAATGTGGGAAGCCCCACTGGTAAGTAAACCAACTCAACAGCTACTCAACCCAGAAACGCTAAGCTGGGTTGGGAGTTTGATGCAACCTAGGTCAATGTTTTCCTCATGAAAAAAGGAAGAAGAAGAAATGATAAATACAAATTTTCACTCAGCCACAGCAGCTGACAGGGGTCATGCCTACTAAGAGGTGCCAGTAAAATTACCTTTGTAAAGGGGAAAGAAGAAAGAGGAGGGAGGGCAATGCTTAGAGGAAAGTTCGGCAAAGATTTTAAGAGAAAAGGGATGGGGATCAATGAGAAGAGGGCCTAGAGAAAGGTGTTATTTTCATGCATGTTTAAGGGGCATGCATTAACTAGGTCAATGCAAGTCAAATTAGATATGTATTCATTAACGTTAATTCTATAAATAAGATAAAGTGATCAAAGAATGCAAGAAAAATTCTGGCCAATGATGACTACTTTGTAATTTAGATAATTTTACTTTTATATGATTCAAGACTACCCCTTAGACAAATAGTTATAGTTTCAGAAGAACCAAATTGGAATGTTCTGTGTTCCACCCATTTAAAAGCCTGATATTTGTGGTTCTGGCTCAGCTCAGCCCTTAATTCGTAAGCTTGAATATTTGGTTCCCTCAGTGGAGTGTGTCACTTTTACCTATTGATCCTAACTTTGAAGCTGGAATACCAGAGCCTGGGGATCTGCCTGGGATGGATCAGGGCTTTCAATCTTCTAAATTATTATGACTGGGCCCTACTGACTTAGTCTACTTAGGGAGATTCCTATAGGTGCCTTGTTACTGATATTTGCTCTCTCCACCTACATTTTAATGAATAGAGTGAACACCTTCTGCTGAGTAAGAACAGTCCTTCTCACAGTAAAACCTAATTCTACTTCTCCTAATGAAAGTTTAATGTATATTCCATTACATCATGTGACCTAGCAGGGACAGAAAAATTAAGAGTAGCAGGACGAGATAGAACGTGAAACACTGCAATATGGAAATCAAGGAGTCAAGCTGCAGCTAGGGACTCAGATCCAACTCCAAATGGCAGGAAATTCAGCCAAGTGATGGTGCACTGTATCCAGAGAGAATAGTTCTGGCAGGCAGTGGTTATCATCAGAAAAAAAGAAGAAATAGGAAGAGGAGAGTAGGGCAATCATTTGTGTCATATCATTTCATTTCTTGCAAAAGAAAAAAGATCTAGTGCAAATACAGCAAAATATGAAGATCTGTTAAATCTGGGTAGTGGGTGCATATACATATGGAATAAACTGGTGGTCCTCAAGATGTGGGCCCCAGATCAGCAGCATCAGCATCACCTGGAAACTTGTTAGAAATGCAAATCTCAGGCCTCACTCCAGACCTACTGAATCAGAAGTTCTGGGGATAAAACCCAACAACTTGTGTTTTAACAAGCCCTCCAGGTGATTATGATACACACTAAAATTCAAGAACCACTGTAATAGAGTATTCTTTGTACTTTTCTATATGTTTGTTTAGAAAAAAATTCACAGTAGTGATGGGAGAGTCCTGACAAGGGGAGTTGGTGGAGGGCAGCTATGAAGAGGGGTTCAATTGGTCTGGCCATCGGTAGTTTCAGAAATAGGACCTTGGTGCCCTCCAGAGTGAGAGATGGGGTGGGCAAGGGCTGGGTTAGAGCAAATCAGTGGAAGGCATGACTGTTGTCTAAAAGGAATGGTGCTGGAAAGGATAACCACGACAAAGTCTCAAGTACAGGATATTAAGGCAAGGACCTTGTTAGCAAAGGACGTGCTGGTGTTACCAAGCAGGGTCTCGCTTCAGCACCGGACTAACAGCATAGCAAGGCTGACTTGGTGCTGAAATGCTTGGGCCGCAGAGCTCCCTTTCTTTTCTCACTCTTTCACTTCCTACTCATGGAACTCCCTTCCTTCTCTTTCTCCCTCCTTCCCTTCCCACCCAGGGTAAACCAAAGGCAAAACTGTAGGTGGGGGTAAAGGGGCTTTGCAGCAATTGGAGGGTCAGACTAGCCGAGAGTAAGACAAGCTAATGCCTTTAGACAACACTTCTTCCTATAACAAAGGTGTCCCTATACTTGTCTATTTCAGACCTGAGCAACAAGAAGACAGCTAATATTTAACATAATTTCAACTGTACAAAACATAGTATATGGTTTTAAATGCACAGAATCAGTTTTCCAACAATCATAACCATGAATTATGTTTCACGAAACCTCCAAGTCTTCAGATTTGGCCTGAATTAACCCAGATGTTTTTCTCATATTTTGAGTTTCTCTTATGTTGCTATTCTCTGATGTACACCCTCTTACATCCCCGAAAGTTCTTAAAGCTCCTGGAGGTTTAATGTGCTGACCTAGAGCTCCCTGCCAAGACATTAGTACTAATGGCCCAGGCTGAAGAGGTTGTTGTATTAAGACATCAATGCCTGATGCTTGAGTCACATTTACCTTGCTCAAGGATCCCTTATTATTTTGCCTCAACAGTGGATGCTGAGAAGGAAAAAAAAATGCAGAAATGCAGAAAGCCAGAACTCTAACTTTTTAACATTGCTTTTGAATTGGGTACAAATGGTACATCATAAACAACACACTATTTCAACACACTGAAGTTTATAGAAACTAGTTGAATTAAGTGTTTTATGTCCTCAAAGAGTTACTTAGCACACCCTGGAAATGTTTATATTGCAATTCTGTCATTTACAAAAATGTAGGAAAAACACCAAATCACCTCACAGGGATGTCTAAAATCTCTAAGTTCTACTAAAAGGCAAACTAATATCATTATACTGTGCTTAAATGATAATCGAGGTACTCATTTCAGTTTCTTTCCTCCAATGCAGCAGTAAAATTTCCCAGGAAGCATGCCATGTGGAATTAGAGGATCTAGGGAAAGTGAAAACATTCCAAAATGAAAATTCCAATTTTGTAATAATAAAAATTATTCTGGACACATACATAATGATAGTAGGTGTGGTAAGCAGAATTAATGCTCCTGGGAAGATGGCCACATCCAGATCCTCAGAACCTATGAATATGTTAGGTCACCCGAAGAGAGGCATGAAGGTTGTTAATAGTGAGACTTTAAAATGGGGAGAGTATCGTAGATTACCCAGGTAGGTCCAATGTAATCACAAGGGTTCTTAAAGGGGAAGTTGTGGGAGGGCAGAAGAGTGAGAGCCAGTAAGATGGCAGCAGGAAAACTCAGCCTGAGGCTGCTGGCTTTGAAGGTGGGAAAGGGCCATGAGCCAAGGATAGTGGGTAGCCTTTAAAAGCCAGAAAAGGTAAGGAAATGGATTTACCCCTAGAACCTGCGGAAGGAATGCAGTCTTGCCAACACCTTGGTTTTCAACCAAATGAGACACATTTTAGACTTCCAACCTTCAGAACTGTAAGATAATAAATTTGTGTTGTCTTAAGTCACTAAGTTTGTGGTAATTCATTATAGGCAATAGAAAACTAATAGAGTTGGTTTCTGTGAGACAGAGTAGAAAAGTCAGAATCTCTGCTTTCTAAGACCTACTTTGGAAACTCATGTATTTTGAACACTGCTAAGAGGGAGGGGGCACAGGCAGGTTTCCTGAAGTCATGCAGGGCAGGTTCTTCTCTCAATTTCTCTGGTCGTGAATCTTCCCCTATAAGAGAGAATTCTGGAGGAGAGTAGAGATAGGTTATGGGGGTAAAATCTGAACCCTGATTTCTTAATTTATAAATGAGACATTTCGGTCACATCATTTCAAGAGAAAAACCAGTTCTATCTCTGAAGTGCCAGGTGGTATAATAAGAACTATATTTGGTCTTTGTCCCTGGTTCCTGGCACAGAGTCCCTAAAACCTTTAGAAGTTCCTGAGTGATAGGAGTGTCTTTTGTTATTCATAATGCGTTCCTTTGGATCACATGTGAATTTATGCTAATGAGATGACTTAGGGTGAGGCCTCTAGTTACCCTCAACATGAAAATGGTCACCAGAAAGACCAAACAATTAGAGAGCTGGAATTTTCAGCCCTATCCACCAACCTCCAAGAAGAGCACTGGAGATCAAGCTCTATAAAAACTCTTGAACAAGGGGGTTTGATGAGTTTCCACGTTGGTGAACACATCAAGGTGCTGGGAGGATGGCATGCCTGGGGAGGGCAGGGAAGCTCCATGTCCCTTCCCCATACCTTATACCATGTACCTGTTCATCTGGCTGTGTTCATTTGTATCCATTGTCATATCATTTATGACTGGTAAATATAAAGAAAGTGTCTCCCTGAGTTCTGTGAGCTGTTATATCAAGTTATTGAACAGGCAGGGTTGTGGGAACCCAAAATTCATAGCCAAGTCAGTCAGGAGTGTAGGTAACCTAGGGATGCACTGCTTGTAATTGTCATCTGAAGCGGCAAGAAGTCTGTGGGAGGGAGCCCTGAATAACCTGTGGGGTCTGTACAAACTTGGGGTAGTCAGTGTCCAAATTAAGTTAAATTCTAGGACAGCCAGTTGGTGTCCAAAGAGAAATGGAGAATTTCTCAGTGTGGAAAACCTACACATTTGGTGGGTGTCAGAAGTGTGAGTAGAAAAACAAAGTTTTCCTTTTATACCTTAATTCTATCAATGAGATATGGTTATCCACAGCATGTGTAGACTCAATTACATTAATCACTTCAGGTTTTTAAAAGTTTCAAAAATGTAAATCTGTGTGTTGGTTAAAGAGTGAGGATTTTGGATATTCTACACCATTTCATTGTTTGAAAGGCCTATATTTTCCACATGAGAAAACACCTGAACTCGATTCATAAGTCCTCAAACATGGGGCTAAATTACAACCAAGAGGAATTTAGGTGGTCAGTATATGGGTGTTTACTATAAAATCAGGAAATTTGTATAATAAAACATTGAAAAAAGTATAACCAAGGAAGTTACTGTAGTCTGCCTGGTTTTCTGAATATGAAGTGACTGGAAGAACAATAACTGCTAAGGTAGAAAAGGAGAAGCTAAGATTGTATGTCAAGGTGAAGCTCAACAGGATGGGACAGTGTGATGTGTGCAAGAGTGGGATATCTTCCTACGGTGGAGCACTAGTCTCTAGCTGCCCCTCATGTGATTCTGCTTCTGAAGAATCCACAATGTTCTAGCTACTGTACTTATTGAAGAATGAATGAATAAATGAGTGAGTGGATTTATACGCCAGCTTTTGACTGCTTGTATTTATTTATTCCACTCTCTACACAACCCAGCAGGGAAGTGGGAAAATACAGTGGCTGCCAATGCCGGATACATACTTGATTTGCATTACTCCATCCATGTTTGTCCTATCATATAGAGAAGAGAAAGTTGTCTTTATGGAAAAACTGAAAAGGTTGCTCTGACAAACATTCTCATACTAATGAGACGAAGTAGAAAGAATTCCTTCAGCATCTAACAACTAAAATCCATTAACATTCCTAAGGAATAATAAAGATTTTTAAAAGTCAACCTGATAAAAGTGAGTTTCTGACTTAGACTCAGTTGTAACAATGTGAAATATTGACTCAAATGACCTGCACATGTCATCCTTGCATTTTTCTCTCTCTTCTCTCATTAACTCATTTTCCACTTAATTTTCTATTTGTGCAATTACCCAAGTTCTGATATCAACTCATGAGTCATGAGTTTCTCCCAGTGGTCTTATGTTTGAATGAATTGGGATTGGCTATCTAAAATACATCGACTAATTCTCTAAACCATGAATAAGTTAATCTTGCAATGTATATTCCCCCACCATCTAAAACTAATATTACAGCAGAGATCGGCCTGATGGAGTATTAGAAATAACAATGAGAGAAGAATACAGAGAACTGGTTTCCAGATAATAACTACTAACGTGTTTTTTCCCAAAGTACTAAGAAATTTTAAGTAATAGGTGAAATATTTCTTAAGTAGAATAAGTTATTCATGGAATGTGCCTAACAACATATAGTATTTAAAAGTACCTATTAGATTAGCGTAAGATCACTTAATTGTCTTGCCAAAATAAAAGCCTTGGTAAGAATTCATCCTTTCTTTTATTTTCCTGTCCTGAAAGTTTTGGCCAAGTTGAGTGAAATAATATATTTCCTACTTTCCATTTCCCATGATGCTGGAATATTACCCAGGAAATAAACATGATTGAGTCTGTTTGTTTCCTAAAGCCATGAGAAAAATGTGGACTGCTTGGAAAGTTTCACCCAAGGGAAAAGGCTCATGCTGAGATCACTGATGTTGCAAACGTGTTTGGTTACTTTTCTCAGGAGTCCACTTCTGATCACTGGATTAGGAAGCCTGCAGCCCATAGAGAAACAGCCTCTTGTCCAAGGTCAACAGAGTTGGGAAAAAGGACTAAGCTTAATGGATTTTCTCAGTGTCCAAGGATGTTGACAGTAGCAGAAATATTGCACCCAGCCTTCTACCTGTGTCAGCTCCTTTGCGAGGCATGAATTTGATTTTGAAGTATAATTTACTTGATGCCTTCAACCTAATAAAAAATTCACATTAAATATCTTTCTCCTACTCCCCAAGCTGCCTTTGTTTACAGTTGTGGCCTCAGCTCTCATAGAGTTAATTCTTTGTTTAGCTTGCTTGCAGTCAGTCAAATTTATAAATAAAGTGGCAGGCCATAAAGGATTTTTTTGGACAACCGCCATCATGAGAATAGGGAGTAGTAGGCAGAGCCAGAAAATAATGGCGGAGAGAAACAGGAGGAGGAGAAAGGAAAGGGGAGACTCAGTGACAAAGGTGTCACGAGGAGCACAAGCGCATGAAAAACCCAAGATGGGTTAGGGGAATCAACAAGCGAAACAGTCAGGATATGGATCTTTTGCAAGGCGCAGCAGAAGAGACAGGGTATTGAGTTTGATTATTTTCTAAAAATAGCTCCCATGGCCAAAAGGTCAGGAAACTGGCTGAGAAGTTAACTGGCTGAGAAGGCAGAACCTATAGAGGATAGTGAAAAATTCAAATGAGATGTGTGCATTATATCTTAGTATAGATGCTATAAACTTTGAATTAAAAAACTAGTGATGATAGAGTTAAAATGAATACTTACAATTCTCTCTTGAAAAAGAAAGCTCTAGAATCTTCTTCCTTTTTTGAGAAAGCTGTGCTAGCTCCTTCGTTAGTTTCCTTGCTCCTCATGACACTGCTGTCTGAGTTTAGCTTTGCTTATTTGGAGCTTTTCACCTAGCTAGGACTGCATTTGCTCTCTGGGGTCTAGGATCTTTCTTTTTTAAAAATTTTTGGGGAACATGAGATCTTGCTATGTTGCCCAGGCCAAAGTGCAGTGGCTATTCACTGACAAGATCCCACTGCTGATCAGCATGGGAGTTTTGACCCACTATTTCTGACCTGGGCCAGTCCACTCCTCCTTAGGCAAACTGGTAGTCCTGGGAGGTCACCATATTGATGCTGAACTTAGTATGGACATCCCATCGGCATAGTGTACTACAGCCCAGAATGCCTGGGTTCAGACGGTCCTCTCTCTCAGCCTCCTGAATAGCTGGAACTACAGGTGTGTGCCACCATACCCAGCAAGGCTCTTTCTATTGGACATTTCACACTTCATGTCATATCTCCCTGTCTTCTTGATCAGGTACTCTCTGCCTGCTACAGGCGTTTTCACCATAAAAAATTTCAAAGAACAAAGGCAAAATCATGGCAAGTCGTGTTCTCTTAGCAGCTCATAATGTTGCAATAGCCCTAGAACTCAATTTAAAGGTCATTATTATTCCTAAGAGCCATTTGTTTTCCCATAGGTGCCCTTTCTGCCCCTCCCCTTCAGCTATTAAAAAGCCCCTAAGTCTATAGGCCTCCTTGAGTTACACTTTTCTGTGAATTCCTGCATGTATTGAAATCAAATTTTGTCTCTTCTCTTGATAACCTGTCAGTTTAACTCACATGCCCCCAGACACGAAACCCATGAGGGTAAAGTTTCTCCTCTTTAACACAAGGCATTCAGTATGAGCTTTTTGGATGTCCTACCACCACACAGCCTCAATATAGCTGTGTGTCTGTTCATCCACTGCTCATCCTACACTGGTCCTGGCCCTCCTCCTTACCACTTCTCATGGGACTCCCTGTCTGCTTGTCACCCTCTTTTTAGGAAATATTTAAGATTTAGTCCTGGATTCTCTTTATTTTTCCTTCATGGATTAGCAAATTCTAACAGTGGCAATAGTTAACATCTCACTGAACACTTAAACTTACCATACCAGACAGTGTTCCTAGTACCTTCCATAGAGCTTAAATAACTTGCTAGAGTATGAAACCTCCAGAGGGTGAAGGGCAAGTTTTCCCTTTGTCCTATAGTAGAAATTAATAAAGTCTGAAAATAAATGTGTGCAAATAATCCAGAAAATACTACACAAGAAAAGCACATTAGAAACTGAGGTCAAAGCAGCTCTGAGACCCAGCTGGTCTCTTCCATGCTTCTTTCTCCCCTGGCTTCTCTGCTTCTCTCCATGCATCAGTCGCCTCATCCCACTGCCCTCCAACAGCTTGTTCTGTTTGCTTATTCATAGTTTGAGCCTATATCATGCCAGGACCACCTCTACATGACCTCCCAGGTTCAGGGGTCACCACCACCTGGAATAGTGTTTCCTTCCCACAATTTGAAAGTCCCTGAAAAGCAAGCTGACTCACCTGTTCATCATTTCTCAACCAGCTTTTAGGAGAAAACCTATATTTGTTCTTACGTTGCTTTGAAATAGTTTGCTATGTGTCCCTCTGAGGTGGAAAAGTACAGGAGTGAACATTTCCAGCTTTTTACTATCCTTTAAATGTCCATTGTCGTGGGAGGTCTAATGTCTTATCTCATTGGTGAAATTATAAAGGACCTGGCTTCCTTGGGCTATCTGATTAATAAGAGGGTGCTGTGCCCCACAAACTACCAGCACTCTGACTCTTTCATTCCCTTTCTTTCTCCTTCCCCCTCATACAACTGCCTTTTCTTCTCTTTTCTTTTCCCTCCCCCATCATTCTCTTTTTCCCTCCCTATTTTCCTCTCACTCTCTCCCCCTCTTTCTTCCTCCCTCTCTTCTCCTTCTTCCCCTAAGGAGCACTTAGGGAGGTAGACTCTCCTTGTATATCCAGTCTCATGGACTAGGCACACCAACACACCTAGCTAGAGCTCCACTTTCTGGTTCCACTTTTCTGCCTACACCTGAGTCTATTAGGTCTACCCTTTCTTAGGATCTGATAATCTGGAAGGCTTCATTTTGGTTTCAGACCCAAGTTCTCTAATCCAGCTTTCCCAGGAAGCCTGTACTTTGAGAATTGCTGAATCTATACAATAAAACTTGATCTCCATGGTATTTATTCTTAATTTGTTAGAATACAGAGCAGAGAAAGAGTATGATATTTCTCCCTTTGGAATCCAACACAGACCACAGACTAGCTTATAGTTGGGATGGCCAGGAGTCAGGTATAGCCAGGAGTCTGGGTCATGTTGTCTTATTGCTGGGTAACTCCACTTCCTGGTTTGCCAGGGACAACCCCAGTTTATAGCTCAACACCCTACATCCTTATTATTATAGCCTTCTTTCTCTTAAAATAGTGTGCTAGTAAGGTCAATAAGTCATGCAGTCACACTATCTTTTGCTCCCCTAACAAGAGCTGTTCATCAGTCAAGTTCTTTCAGAGGGGAGCATATATGCAGCTATCACTGTAAAATATGTCATGTACAAGCTATAGATTTCTCAATTTGGCATTTAAGACCCTTCACAATCCTTTTCCTGATTACAGTTTTCCATGCTTCTTACCCTTCAGCTAGACTAACGTGCCTGGTATTTTTTATGATTACAAAATATAAAAATTGTGGCATACTCATACAATACTATATTATTCAGCAATATAAAAAACTACTAGTATATACAACATCATAGATTTATTTATATATTTAGATTGCACTTATATGAAGTTCCCCAACTGGTAAGTCTATTCCTTGGTGATCAAAATCAGAACAGCGTTTGTGTGTGTGGGATATAGATTGACTGGATGGGGGCACAATAACACCTTTGGGGAAAAGGGCAGTAATTAGTATCCTGATTTGGTTGATTTTATTTGGGTGTATATGTTTCTCTACACCCAATGAATTGCACATTCAAGATATGTGCATTTCACTCTATGTAACTTTTATCTAAATTTTAAAATAGGGGAAAAGTTGGGCATTTTAAAAAGACAAAATATTTTCTTTTAAAACTTAAATCACGTGATTACTTTCAGTCAAAAATACATCAAGTCTTAAATGAACGTTTTCTCTTTCTGCCACACTGTCAAACTGAGAAAGTATGATTTTTTTTAAAAAAATTTTTGTTTCCATAGGTTATTGGGGAACAGGTGGTGTCTGGTTACATGAGTAAGTCCTTTAGTGGTGATTTGCGAGATTTTGGTGCACGCATCACCCAAGCAGTGAATACTGCACCCAATTTGTAGTCTTTTATCCCTCGCCCCCTTCCCACCCCTTCACCCTGAGTTCCCAAAGTCCATTGTGTCATTCTTATGCCTTTGCATTCTCATAACTTAGCTCCCACTTTTCAGTGAGAACATACAATGTTTGTTTTTCCATTCCTGGGTTACTTGCTGCTTTCACACTATACCAGCATAGTTGAGTAGTTGCAACAGAGATTCTATGTCCTTTAAAGCTGAAAGTGTTTATCAACTGGCCCTTTACAGAAAAAGTTTACTGACCCCTGCTCTAAGAGACTGGCTTGTCCAAAATTATACAGCTTGTAGGACAAGGTTCTGCAACTTGAATCCAGATCCACTGATTATCTCAATGAACAGGCTTACTATATACATACATATGTGTGTGTGTATATATATATATATACACACACACACATATATCAGCAATGTTTTAATGCTTTTGAATCATTTTGGGGACAGCCAAGGTTCTTAACTTCAACTTCAGTCGTAAAAAGCTTTAATTATGGAGGCACGGTAAATGCAAAATCCACAGATGCAGCCTCTTGAGTGCAGCTGACATGAGTACCTCCTTCTCACAACGAATCAAACAGATCCACTCTTTTGTCTCAAGCTACACTCAAGCTGAAGTGTATCACCTGCAGGATACTTATCTCTCCCAACAGTGCCATGATGAGACGTATTCTCAGCCTGACCCCAGCCATAATACTTGTGAAGAGTATTATACCCCTTGGTGCTCTTGTGACTAAGGAAAATCAATATAATATATGATCAGATGAAGAAAAGAAGTATCACCCTCACATTACACCTTATTAGTGGCTTCTCAAGAAATTTTGTTAACATCTACTGACAATATCTGCTCTGCATACTGTATACACAAGGAATGCATTTGAAGCTCAAATATTTACCTCTTTTACTTCAAAACAGCTTTGTCAGATGGCAAGCTTACAATAACTTGGTAGATAGCCATCTGTTCTCAATAGGAAGTAAGTTGCTCAAAGGATTTGAATAGGAGCAAGATGGCCAATTTGGGCAGTTTCCCAATTATTACTGTGTTGGTTCGTGGTACCTATAATTTTTCTTTTTCTATATAAATTCCCAGAAAATTAATCACATCCATATCTAAAATTAAATATACACACATATTTCAAAATCCAGCTAATTTTTGAAACACTCTAAGTTTTGGAATAAGGCCCATTCTCCCTTTCCTGGGTGAGGGCTGATAGCCTAGAATTGAACAAACGGTTTCTTAAATGTCAGAAAATATATGCATTTCACTCTATGTAATTTCTTTCCCAAATATTACATGGAATTCTAAGACCAGTGATCTATTAGGCCTTCGTGTGCTAATAGCGCATGTTGATTACAGTTATTAATGAACTTGCCAAGAAAGAAGGCAAAACACGTATATACTACAATAAGAAAATCTCTATGAGATACAGTTGTAAGGCAGTTTACTTCATCATTATCATCGTTATTGTTAATAAAAGCGTATTGGTCTTCCACTGGTTGAGGATTGAGAAATAAAAAAATAAAAAATAAAAGCCAATAGGAATTATACTGGGCTTGACTCTCTACTGAGCTGTCAGGGAAACCTCTAGCAATATGATAATCTAGAGTAGAGAGAATGGGTATGGCATAAAATACTTTACCTGCCTTAGTTAAAATGTGCATCAGGGGGAGACGCAGAGGCGCACAACATGGCAGCGGCAGCTACACAGGGCGGGAGAAGAGGTGGTCTCGGAGGCAATAGTGGGGCTGGCGGTGGTTCCAACTGCGGGACAGGCAGTGGCCGTAGCGGCTTGTTGGATAAGTGGAAGATAGATGATAAGCCTGTAAAAATTGACAAGTGGGATGGATCAGCTGTGAAAACCTCTTTGGATGATTCTGCCAAAAAGGTACTTCTGGAAAAATACAAATACGTGGAGAATTTTGGTCTAATTGATGGTCGCCTCACCATCTGTACAATCTCCTGTTTCTTTGCCATAGTGGCTTTGATTTGGGATTATATGCACCCCTTTCCAGAGTCGAAACCCGTTTTGGCTTTGTGCGTCATATCCTATTTTGTGATGATGGGGATTCTGACCATTTATACCTCATATAAGAGAAGAGCATCTTTCTCGTGGCCCACAGGAAAGATCCTACAGGAATGGATCCTGATGATATTTGGCAGCTGTCCTCCAGCCTTAAAAGGTTTGATGACAAATACACCTTGAAGCTGACCTTCATCAGTGGGAGAACAAAGCAGCAGCGGGAAGCCGAGTTCACCAAGTCCATTGCTAAGTTTTTTGACCACAGTGGGACACTGGTCATGGATGCATATGAGCCTGAAATATCCAGGCTCCATGACAGTCTCGCCATAGAAAGAAAAATAAAATAGCCAATTCTAAAAGTAGCCCTCTTTCTGCTGGATCTTGCTGAATTACTGGCTTGGGGGGTGGGGGAGATAAAAAGAACTTAAAATGGGTAAAGTAAGAAATGTTTAAAAGTCCCTGTTTTGTCCTGAAATTTTAGTCTATTCTGGATAAATAGGATTTTCTGACACAGATATGAGAAGTTGTAGCTCTGATGTCTAGCTGTAGTCTCCTTGATCTGCTGATTACATTATTTTAATTTGCTTTTCTGGGAAAGTAGTTTTGCTAAAAGCTGTACAGATGTTTTCTTTTGTACCTAGCATACTTTATATAGTATAGCTTTGGGCCATGTAGCATTTTAAGACTGAATTTTAAAAAATTATTAATCTGTTGCTGACTCTGTTAATTCCTATTTCAATATGTGTTTCCTTGAAGAATTCAGGATACAACGTCTTGTGTATGACAGCTTTCCTTCACACACTATTTTTGTGGGTGTGTATATATCTGATTTGGGGAGAATTTTAAAAAAACATAGCTTTTTAATTTGTTTGAAACAGACTTTCTCCCTGTTACATTTTGTGCTTTTAACCAGTTAAAGAAGCCAATGGCATTTTAGTTTTATATTGTGTTTTCCACTAGTATATCCCTGTTGATTTGTTTGTGCCTTTTATTAACTGCCATTTTCTAAAATTTTTTTCAATAAAAGGAAGGAAGATGTGAAAAAAAATAAAAAAATAAATAAAATGTGCATCAGGTCATGGAACCCTCCTAATGCTATACAAAACAGTTTGCAATGTATCCTTCCACTGCAGGTTTTGTTTCTTAAGTTTTATTTTGACATGCAGAAAAGTTGCAAAAATTTTTACCCTTCACCCAGATACCCAAAGTTAATATTTTATATTTGCTTTATCATTGTTGTATAATATAGAGATAGATGGATGGATAGACGTAATGATGATTTTGCATCACTTGAGAGTAAGTTGAACACACAATGCTCCTTTATCACTAAATACTTCAGTGTGCATTTCCTGAAACTGAGGACATTCTCTTATATAATCACAATACAGTTATCAAAATCAGGAAATTAACTTTGATACAATTAAATCAGGAGACTAACTTTGATCTACAGATCTCTTTCAGATTTTGCTAATTGTCTCACAAATATCCTTTATAGAAAAAGCAAAACATTCTGTTCCAAGATTTCATCTAGGAGCAAAAATTGCATTTAGTTTTCTTCTTTCTTTAGTCTCCTTTAATCTAGACTCTCCAGTCTGATGACCTTGATGCTTTTGAAGAATCCAGACCATTTATTTTAAAGAATATCTCTCAATGTGTAGGTTCTGATATTTCTTCATGGTTAGATTCACAGTACATGTTTTGGGCAGGAACACAGAGAGATGTTTGGCTCTTTCTCAGTGCATCATATCAGAGGTACATGATATCTATCTGTCCAATCACAGGTGATATTAACCTTGTACCTTGGTTAAGGTAGTCTCTGCTGGGTTTCTTCATTGTAAGTTATCTATATTTCTCCTTTGTCATTAAAAAATATCTTGTGTGAGGTTACATTGAGACTATGTAATATCCTCTTTCTCATCAAACTTGCAGCCACTAATTGTATCATCCACTGGTGGTTCTTGCATGAAATAATTATTACTATGAAGTATTACTATGGAGGTTACCAAATGTGATTTTTAAAATGTAAATGTTTTTTCTACACTGATTACTATATGGAGGGGCTTTGTCCTTCTTGCCCATTTATTTGTGTTCATTTATGTCAGAATTGATTCACTAATTCTTATTTGATTCAATACATTTTAAACTAGTACTATCCTTGTTTATTTTGATGCACAAATGGTTCCAGTTTTGACTAGTGGAAGCCCTGCTGCAAATCTCTGAGGTGGGCGGTAAGGTAACCTGAACTGTATCTTATGGTGATATTGCTGGCAGCACTGTAAAGGGTGCTTTAGAAACACAAGAGATAAGAGGTGGAGGAAACCATTGGCAACGAGGATAGCACTAGGTACAGAAAGGACAAAATGGATTTTAGTGATCTGGGGAAGCAGAATCAATAGGATTTGGAATCTGCATGTAGACGTAAAGGAGAAAGGGTTTTTGGCCTGAGTACGTGGGAGTTAGTGATGCCACAGGTAAAAGCAGAGGAAAAAGAAGCAGAGGCAAGGGTGCAAAGGAAGACAAAGAGTTTTGTTTTAGGCTTGTGAGTTAAAGTCTCCAAGTATACATCCATATGGAAATGCCCAGCACAAGTAGAGGCCTGGAACTCAGAAAAGAAATACAGTAGTTCTCCCTTTATCCACAGGGGAGATGTTCAACGATCCACTAGTGGATGCCTGAAATTCTGTATATACTATGTTCTTTTTATCTGATAACCAAGCTGACGATGAAGTGACTAGCAGGTAGGTAGTGTACTGAGTGTAGATATGCTGGACAAATGGATGATTCACATCTGGAAAAGAATGGAGCTAGATGGTGTGAGGTTTCATCATGCTACTCAAAAGAGTGCACAATTTATAACTTACGAATTGTTTATTTCTGGAATTTTTCATTCAATATTTTTGGACCATGGTTGACCATGGATGAGTGAAACTGTGCAAATTGAAACCCCGGATAAGGGGAGACTACTTTAATGGTAAAGAAGTAGGTTGATTTAGGAATTGTCAAAAACTGAAGCTTTGGAAGTAGATGAGCTCACTTAGCAGAAGTGTGAGGCCAAAATAGAAGAAAAGAGGACCTTCATTCTATTCCAATTTGACTCCAGTTACTACTCCTTCCCTTTCAAAATTGTCTTTTATCTGGATTTTGATAATATATCAAAAAGGTGTTTTTGATATTCTTACTTTCTGTAGTGTCTTCCCCTTACTCCACCACTGACATTTTAATTGTAGGCATTCCCTAAGACTAACCCTCTTTTCTCGTATTTTTCCTTCACGATCCTGTTAAATGAGCTCATTTACTTCCAAAACCTTAGTCTTGGGCAATTCCCAAATTTGCTTCTCTACTATTACAATAGTCCCCCCTTATCTGTGGTTTCACTTTGCAGTTTCAGTCACCCATGGTCAACAACAGTCCAAAAATATTAAATAGAAAATTCCAGAAATGAAAGATCAGATGAGGCCATGAACTTGACAATTAGGAAGCCAGTGTTATCTTTGAGAGAACTATCTTCATAGAACAGTGTGAACAGAAACCAATATATAGGTTAGTATAGTGAGGTGAGGAAGTGAAAATAGTGAATATGATCCACACTTTGGGAAAGTTTGGCAGTGTGAGGAAGATAGAGCATGCCTTTGGATGAGGCAGGAGCAAGAGGATTTTTCTTTGATTGGAGGATCTAACCATTGCTTTATGCTAAGGGATGGCCAAACTGTATCAGCCTGTGAAAGATACAAGATAAAAAAGTAGGAGTCACAGGCAGTATGGTGATGTGGATCTGACCCCTGTGAAGGAGAAAGGCAGTCACTGGCTGGAAGCAGCCTGTGGGAAGCACAGAGTGAGCCTGGGGCTTGATCCAAAGGGAAGCAGGACAATTTTGCTCTGCAGCAGAGGATTTGAGTGTCACATTTCCATGACTGTACAGTGGGCATGTAATAAATATATATTTTACAAGAAATAGATATGTCTTTCTGGAAGACAGAAAATTACCTGAAAGAGTGTCCAATGGAAGCTCCAAAGATGGGCCAAGCTGAAAACCTTAGCCTGGGAGGACATGTTAATGTCTAATCAGTTGTGACATAGGGCTAAAAATTGGACCATCCAAGTGCATAGATGAACTCAGGGGGTTGTGGAAGGTTTGACACGCTGGATCAAAGTGGAGAAGTATAATCTAGACAACATCTGGTACACTGACTTGTAGAGGCTCTGAGGACCTTACTTAGCCGAATTTAAATAGGCAGGCAGGGAGTTGGAAAGGAAGCAAGCAAAAGTGCCTGAACAGTTGTACTCATTAAACAGGGGTAAGAGTGCTGCTACACTGCGATGAAGAAATTGGGTTTCTGTAAAGGTCTTTGCTGTTTCCCTGGAAAGTTTAACATTTAAAAAATCTGTCATTTGCAAAGGCATTTCTAGGGTTTCCAACTGCTGAAATTAGGGTTAGGTGAGTAAGGCAGGGTTGTCAGAATGAAGGGTTGGATCCTGTCTTTAAGGTTTTGATACTTTGTGCATCATAGATTTTGCAACACTTTTTTTTTTTAGTATTGCATAAAAATGTTTATCTAGATTACTGAGGTTTTGGCACCCCCTTAAATATTACACCTAAGGTGAATACCTCACCCATGTGCCAACCGTGTTTCAATTTTGTAATAATTTTTTCTGTTTTTAATGCTGGACCATCTATCTCATGTGACGGCAAAGGGCATTAAAAAGAGATAACACCACGGGAGGTGCAAGCATTTGGGGGAAGAAACAAGGATCGATCTCTCTCTCTCTGTCTCTCTCTCTCTCTCTCTCTCTCTCTCTCTCAATAGACTTTGCTTTTTAGAGCAGTTTTAGGTTCACAGCAAAATTGGGAGGAAGGTACAGAGATTTTCCATATACCCACTGCTTTTATACATGCATGGACTCCCCCATTGTCAACATCCTCCACCAGAGTAGTACCTTTGTTACAGGTGATGAACCTATTGTCAAAACATTATCCCCCAAACACCACGGTTTACATTAGGGTTCACTGTTGGTGTTGTACATTCTATGGGTTTGAACAGATATATAATGACATGTATTTGCCATTATGGCTTCGTGCAGAGTAGTTTCACTGCCCTAAAAATCCTCTGTGCTGTACATCATTTAAAAAATTCTTCCTCATTTTGTAATGTTTCCTGATCAAATTTTGGATCATTTTGTGCTCTACTTTAATAAGAGAAGTCATTTCCTGAGAGATGAATGAAAAGATTGACTAGAACATTCAGGGCCTAGCTGGGGTTGGATAAATTTTATCTTTAATAGTACCAGATAACATAATTATAGAAACATTGTCAGAAAGCTAAGGATTAGCAAAGGCTATGTAGAAGAAGCGGGGAGGAGGCAACCTAGGATGTTGGTCATAGCCTCCATCCATCACTCCTCCTTTCATTCTTCCAGAAAGCCCTTGCTAATCCTTAACTTACGGTTAACCTAAACTAAATTATTTTATTATTTATATGCTCCTGAACAATTATGGCCAAGATGCAAACTACTGTGTAGAACATTGCCTGGAATGTACTAGACACTCCGTAAGTATTTGTTGCATAAATGAAAATATGTTCACTGAGATTTCATGAGACATCAAAGGTCATTTTGGAGGACAAACAAGAAAACAAAGGAATGAAAATCTTTTTATTTTTTTTGTGAATATTCCAACTAAAGAAAGCATCAGGTCGTTTTCATTAATGTATCACCTCTATTACGTATCTTTGTTACCTCCACATGTCCTGTTGCTGTTATTACTGTTAGTATCTATTATAGATAACAAATGTCTCTACTTTGAAAGTTGCTAATTGAAAATATAAGAAAATAAAGTTCGATGAATAAAATAATTAAATAAGTGACACTTGCTTAAGCTATTCCTATAAAGATAATTTCCTCTTGGGTGGCTTCAGTGTAGACAGAAATAAAAATCAAACCTTGTTAATTTCCAGGTTTTCAGAATTACAAGGTTGCCTAAATGAGAACATTAATAAAGGTAAGACTGTTAAAAAGACACTACTCCCATTTTAATACAAAAGACACAAAGAGTTCAGTGGCAGACTGCAGCCTCCTAGGTCAGAACAATCTCAGCTCCGGTGATGTATCATCATCTTCCAAGATAGGAGCAAGGAGGCAGAGCCAGAAGACTTCCAATTTAAACTAATGGGTTATGTCATTTTGGAATAAGGTCAGTTGTTTTTCTAACTCAGTGTTGGACTTCATGAAGCATTGCTTTGAATTCAGTTGTTCTGTTGTACAATTTGTATGTACCCAACTTTTGAGCAGCAAACAAGCAGAACCCATGGAACTGCTATCGGTATGGCCTTGAGCACACTTTGTACAGGGTCACGTTCAAAGAAACGCTCTCCTACCAGTGCCTCCTCTGATCACTCCCCAGATGTTAAATTTCTGTTTTCAACAAGTGGGTACAAAACTCATTCAAAACTCATTTGTCAGCTTGAGTAAATATGATTAAAAAGAAAAAACCAGAAACTCTTCATTTGGGAAATATCTAATCTTCATTTAGAAAATTCTGTTTCCAAGTTTTTTAAGCAGACAGTTACAATATTTTTTAGTGAGGGTAACAGTTACATCATTTTTGGTTGTAAAAATAATATAACAGTGGCACATTTCTTTATATCTGTTATCAAAATCCTTTGTCTTTCAAAAAGGAGATTTTTTTTCTCATTCATTTTTTCAAACATCATCCTTGCTTTAATGGCATAGATGAATCTTTTAAAAGATTTTGAAAAATAAATGCTTGTCAGGTACAATTAGACATAATAGCTTTAATCTCTTCAAGTGACCCAAAAGCCTTGTAGTGCAAGTAAAAGATTTGTCTCTGCCATATCCTTTCATTTACCTGTGCTTGGTGTATGATTTCTATCTTTGATCTGAGATATCTTAGCAGGAATATTTTTGAGGTCACTTGTTTATTTTCTGAAAACTAGTTTTGTTAAAGCTAGATGATACAATCTACAAAGCCATTCATTGGGACACATGTAAACTGAACTTTGCCTGTGCTAAAAGCAAGCAAGTATGTGAGACTGTCATGTTAACCACTCCCAACGAATCCTACCCTCTCTTCAGGATATATCCTGTGCCAGAACTAATGTGACCATCTGACAGGCAGATGACATTAGAGTACCAGAGTCAATTTTCCTATTAAATAGTGGTATATCTTATTTTTTTCACCCTCCCCCTGGGGATCTAGTTTCATCTTGGAGTCATTTGTGGATCCGTTCCCTGTGAGGCCAAGGAAATTCCAAATATGAGTCACTGCAGAAACATTTAGGTCCTTCTAATTCTTCAACATGAAGAATTATCAAGACAAATAAGCCTTTGTCTTTCTAATACAAATACGCTCTCATAGTATAACTTTGTTTATTACTTTGCTAATGGAACTGCTACGTCTTCATTCTGTCTTGCTGTGAGTACTCTGCCTGTGTAGGAATGAGTGGTAGGAAAAAATAAGGACTCATTTTTTTCTGTGATTCCGTTGGATGTCAGGTCCCACTTAGTCTGTGGCATGCATGGAACCAAACTCAGCCTGGAAGGTCCCCTGCAACACTGGCATTCCATTAATCTGGTCCTTGGTGAAAGCCACCTATATTGACTGGCAGTGCCATTCCTGGGTGATGTGCACATTTTCCAAGTCCTCGCTTGCCCCCATGTGAACATGTCCCACTCTATATTGGTGAAACACAACGATAGCTTCAAAAGATGCGACTGAAAAAGGATATTCATGAGAATTAGAAACAAATCACTGCAGGGAGCTAACAACATAGAAATGCTTCAAACTGTGAGGAATTGCAGCAACAGTTCCTGTTGTGATGTACACAATGGACACAGCATGTGGGAAGCTATAAAAAAACACTGGAAGAAAAAGTGTGTCTATGAAAAACAACTTAAAAGAAAAAAAAACCTACAGAGAGCTCAAATTCCTCATGTGCAGAGTTTAACTACCACAGAAAAGTCTCTGGGGCCAAGAGGGTAAATCTCTAGGCTAAGTTTAGAGTTTGAATCCCAAAGTCTTTACCAGGCCTCATCTATCTCGTGGTGCCTACAACTGCCCTCTCAGTGCAACCAAAGGTCCTCCTGCTTCTATCAGCCCCCAGGAGCTATGTTTACAAGCAAGATGAACAAAGTTACCATGCCCATTCCAAAAATCACTTAATTACATAAAACTATATGAGGAAGATTACTCCAGATTCAGTCCTCAATCTACAACAAAGTGTTATTTCTAAATGAGTGTTTTAACACAGCTCAAAGTAGCTTGTGACTTGTTATGCATATATGTGATTAATAAATCAAATTAAATCATCACCATATTATTTTTAAATATAAACCTATCCTAGCATCTCATGGCAAAATTACTCTGAATTGAACAAAGAGTAAAACTAAAAGTGTAAGCCCCTAAAATCATCATGCAATATTATGTATGACAAAATAAATTATTTTAACATAAGGATGGTATTCTCTTGAAAAATAAAAATAAAAGAATTTTTAGAAAATCTTACTTAACAGATAGAGAGCTATATCTGATGGTGACCCAGAAATCCTCTTCGATATTGAAAGAATAGCTTTTCCTTATTGGGTAACTAATGGGAACTTTATTATACTCAACCTCTTTTTATAATCATTATCTCTAGATTGTAAAGTCCAAAGGGCAATGACTGCACATTTTGTTCAGTGATTTAAAGACCTTTCCCAGCTGGTATAGTATTAAATAAGCAAGGAAATTTTGTATCACTTAGGATACTGTCAGCTGGAATTAACAGAAATACACATCTCAAGCATTTGAGATATGTATTATTTTACATGACAAGTAGTCTAGAGTTAGGGGAAGTTATCAAGTGGCTCAGTCACATTGTCAAAGACCCAAGTTCTTTCCATCTTTCCATTATCCTACCCTGAGAATGTCAACTTTCGCTTAGAGGCCAGCTCCCCTCATGATTGTGACATGGCCTTCAGTTCCCGGCATCACAGGCAGAAATGTCAAAGTTTGATGGATAAAGTGGCCATCTCTTCTCATGTATCTCTTTCAAAAAAAAAGAAACATTTTCCAGGAGCTCCCTACATTCTTTTCTTTAGGAACTGGGTCACATGACTACTATTAAACCATCACCGGTAAGACAAATATAACCCAATGATTAACACAGAATAATAAAAATTTAATTCTGAGACTCATGAGGGAAAGATGGACAATGATATCAGGTAAGAATAAGTTTGGTTGTATGTAACCGAGATCCAAAATAATTGAGGCTTAAATAAGAAAGAATATTACCTACATGAAAATATAAGTTATAGGCCGGGCATGGTGGCTCACACCTGTAATCCCAGCACTTCAGGAGGCTGAGGCAGGTGGATCACTTGAGGTCAGTAGTTCAAGACCAGCCTGGCCAACATGGTGAAACCCTGTCTCTACTAAGAATCAGCTGGGTGTGGTGACACGTGCCTATAATCCCAGCTACTCAGGAGGCTGAGGCGGGAGAATCCCTTAAACCTGAGAGGCAGAGGTTGCAGTGAGCTCAGATCATGCCACTGCACTCCAGCCTGGGTGACAGAGCAAGACTCTGTCTTTCTGTTTCAAAAAAAAAAAAAAAAAGAAAAGAAAAGAAAGAAAGAAAATGTAAGTTATCTATCACCACCCAATGCCTTAACATAATAAAACTAAATTTAACTTATGAAACTGAGGGTCAACCAAGTGGTTCTTCTGACCTTGGCTGGATTTCCTCTGTGCATCGCCATCAGTGGCTGAGACAGTCACAGGTTAGACCTATCGGTGGTGGATGGGTTTCCTCATATGTCAACTGAGAGAAGTAGGCTGACTCCACTCTATTCCACTTTGTCTCTAAACCTGAAGTAGACTAGTTTATTCCTACGGCAGAGGCAAGTGTCCAGGAGAACAGCCAGAAATATGCAAAGCTTTCTATTATGACATAACAAATCTCCCCAAAACGTACGGTCTAAAACAACAACTGCTTACTTAGCATGTAAGTTTGCAAGTTGATAACTTATGTTGGTCTCTTCTGGGCTCCTCTATCTGTTTTTGTGTAGCTATGTTATGACAAGGTAGCTGTGCAATCAGGCCTGGCTGGCTGTCAGCTGGGACTCCTCTGCTCTCATTCACATGGTCTCCTGTTCACCAGCAAGCTAGCCAGAGCTTGTGCTAATGGTGGGAGCAGGAGTCCAAGAGAGAAAGTAGAAGCATGCAGGGGTGCTTGAGATAAAGGCGTGAAACTGGCACATGGTCACTTCTGCTGCATCCTCTTGGCCAGATGCAAGGTGTGAGGAAACAGACTTCACATCCTGATGAGCATAGCAGCAAAGTCAAGTTGCAGGGATCATGGATTCAGGGAGGGAAATAGCTGGGGTCATTTTTGCAAACCCATCTACCACAGCAGTAGCTCTGCTCCTCTCAGCTCACCACTCTGCTATGTTGAGGTCCAACATATCTTGAACCTTTTGATCCAAGATAGCAGCCACTGCATCCACAACCCAGGCTGCAGATTGAGAAAAGGAATAAAGAAAAGGGATGAATGGCATACCAGCTGCCTTTTAAAGAACATTCTTAAAGGCTACAAAGTCACTCTTTAGTTTACATCCCATTGGCCAGAACTTAGTCACATGGCCACACATGGGAGTGTGGGAAAAGCAGTCTTCATTCTGAGTGTCCAAAGTTGTTGAAAAGAAAATCCTATTCATACGAAGGAAGAGGATAAGCATTATTGTAGGAAATCTATCAATCTGCCACAACACCCAAAGTATGTCAAGCAAGGAAGGGGAAGGGGGTTAGATATAGGTAGCCTCTGTCTCTGACACACTTTCCCATAAATGTTTTCAATTTATAAAAACAAAACCCCTTGAATAAGATGTTTTTCTTTTTAACAAACTACCAACATGATTAGAAAAGAAAATCCACATTAATTTTATGACTGCCATTTTTCTTTCTCTATAGAGGTGAAAACTGCTCTGAGCTAAACTAGGAACGATAAAGAATCCCTTTCCACTCTGCTGCCAGCTCAGCTTGCACCTGGATGAATGATGAATCTCCCAAACACCACCTGTAGCCACCCTGGAGAAGCATGTTGTTACATTACTTCTAAGCCAGGATGATACAATTTGTCAAGAATCACTTTGAGAATTTGTTCCTGCACTCTCTTATTCATCTAGATTATTGACCCACATAGTCTTTGTGGGATAGAGAGAAGCTCTGAAATTAGAGGATGTACTTGTCACAATTTTCCATTGCATCAGCAATCAACTTCGGTTACACAGTAAAGGAATTTCCTGAAAGGGATAAGACATGTTCAGAGAATTGGTGAGAAGCCTGGAGAACAAGGACCGGGCAGGACTCAAAGGTGATAAGGCAAAGCTGAAATCAGCCTCAGTTATGTCTGCTTAGGAGTTGGCCTCTGGGCTAGTGCCTCTGGACACTCCACCAGAGCACTGGCTTCTAGACTTCACAGCAACCACCTGAAAACTCTGTGACTCACCCTGCTCCTCCAACTCAGTTGTTTAAGATCAAGAGTGCCAGGCAGAAGCATCTGATTGGCCACTTTGAGGTCAGATGCCATGCTCTGGTTGCCAGGGCAATGAAGAGAGAAATTTCTCTCCCTCCTTCAGTTTTTATAAAAAGAATTTAAGCTGGTTCTTCCCACCTGCCTTTAGATTTTCCACAAATAAGAATGATGTTTGGAAGCCAGTCAGCCCAAACAATACCCACTACAGAGGCTACAGGTTGGTGCTAGAGAGGGAAGGATAGCTTCACTCAGCTGTGCAGAACATTGGGATGATGGAGTGGAGACACAATGAGCTAACATGGGGAAAATGAAATTAATTTTATGTGTATTTGAATATATGCTGATTATCAGAATTCCATGGCGAGGGAGATATGTGAATCAGCTCAAATGATTTAAATACTTTGTCTTTCAATATTGGAAACAAACATTCAGTTAAATGAATAGTGCAAATACAATAACATATTCTCATGGAATCTTTACATCTTTACATTTGGACATCATAGGAATGTTAAAGTGGGGTGGGAAAGAAGTGAAATTGAGGGCCACTCACCAATAGAAAAGGTGAAGTAGTAGATTAAAATGAAAATTTTCAGACATGCAAGATCTCAAAATATGTTCATTTTTATACCATTTATAGGGAACTGCTAGGGCATGTATGACACTCAAACAAGGAAATAAACCAATAAATAGAAAGACATGAGAACCAAGTATTAAAGTGCCCAGTGTAAACAGCACTGAAGAACTCCTAGGATGAGGGAAAGAAGACCCCGGGTCACAGCTCTGCAACAGGCCTAGCCAGCTACCAGCTCCTAGTGAGGAGAAGGATAGAGGACTGCAGGACTGAGGGCTCCAAAGAGTGGGGGAAATAGATACACATGGATAAATGTATACAGATATTTGAGGGATACACTGGTAATAGATACATACAATACAAAGCAAGTAGAAAGTGAGTTAATTATTAACTCCAGGGGAGATATAAAATTATATGAGAAAGGAAATATAATCATAATCTACTAGATAGCTCAGCTCTAAACAATTCACAGGGATGATAATACCAACATTGAGTATGGTTCTAATAAGAAAATATGATAAAAACCAGATGTCTTGGACTTGCTTTGAATTAGCATGAGATGGTGGGGAAAGTGGGTGGGGTGTGGATAGGGCAGGATTAACCATAGGTTAATGGTTATCGGGGCTGGGTGATAAGTATATGAGGGTTCATTATATAATATCCTTCTGTGAGTATACTCAAAATTCCCCATAATAAAATGGGGAATTTAAAAATTCTCAATTTTATTTTACTTGATTTCTGCATCATGGCTGGGGTCCCTGCATTTAAAAATTTTAAATATAGCCATATTGGAAGATACAGGAAGAAAAGGAGCAGGAGTATGAGTGAGATAGAGTTAATCTTCATTTTTCACAGTAGGAAATCCACAGATAGTGTCTGAAACTAAAAATTCAGGTAGTAGCTCAGTACACATGTGACTTAGATATATGAATATAAAAACCAGATGGTTTTTATAAAATAAAACCAGAAAGATGAAAGAGATAAAATCAGGTATTCTGGGGAGAAGGAACAAAAATGAGGAGAGTGAGCCTGCTGTTTTCCATTGTTGACCCCATAGAACAACTTGGCTTTTAAAGCAATGTGTCTGCACATCTTTAAAAATAAAAATTAAATCATTAACATTCAAATAAAATAACTTCTTAAATGAAAGAAAAAGAAATGTGTAGTGGCTGGGAGCAATGATTCACACCCGTAACCCCAGCACTTTGGGAAGCCGAGGTGGGTGGATCACTTGAGCCCAGGAGTTCAAGATCAGCTCAGGCAACATGGCAAAACCCATATTTTTTTCTATAAAAATTACAAAAATTAGCAGGGCATGGCGGTGCATATCTATAGTAACAGATACTCGGGAGGCTGAGATGGGAGGATCACTTGAGCCTGGGAGGTCGAGGCTGCAGTGAGCCATACTTGTGCCATTGCATTCAGGCCTGAGAAAGAGACTGAGACCCTGTCTCAGGAGAAAAAAAAAAAACAAAAAAGAAGAAGAAGAAGAAATAAATAAAGCAAAGAAACTAGTCTAAAAAAAGATTCACCTTGCTGTGTACCAGCTCTCTAGGCTGAATAGCCAGAGCACCTGGAGGGAGCAGAGGGCAAGATTGAAATCAGGCCTGAGCTAGAACCAACCCACAGGGGAGTTTCCCAACTGCTACCCAAAGCATACATTAAAGTTAACAACAGGATGATTAGGTAATCACAAATATGCTCCTGGAATGCCAATTACACAAAATCACAAACTGTCTAGCTACTCATAAGCTGAATTTCTAGCTATGAGATGAGCACCGCTAAACACCCCCGAGGGCCCTCTCAGTAATTTTCTCCTGCCTAAAAGAAGGAAGTTGACACTGAAGCTGCCATTCTTGTAACACATCTTTGGGCTCTAGTCTATCCTTTTCCTTGTGGCCTCTGCAGATATTTTAGCTTGAGGTGTTATCAAATATACTTAATAGCTGATATAGCACATGCCTTGATCAATTAGAAGGGACCCCAACCACGATGCAGAAATAGAGTCTCTAGGCTGCCTGCCAGACCAGGCATTAATCCTTTAGTTGCCAGACTGTAGGGAGATTCTGAGGGTCCCATGGGCCATGGCAATGTTAGGGGGTATACATGAGGCTTGGGACATTAGTTCCTTACCAACTCTTACCAACATATTTCAATATTTTTAGCAAATCTTATCTATAGTAGTACAAATCAGCTGAATACTAACCCTATTTCAGGATTCCCATCATTTGGCAGCTGGGCTGGGATGGGAATGATTATATGTTGTGCAGGTCTGAAGTTTGGATCTGCTTGAGAACAGCATCAAGAACTTTAGCACTGTTACTGGATGTAGCCTTGGGAGAAAGGGATAATGAACTCTGTTTATCAGCCTATCATTGATGTTTACTAGGTAGCTGAGTGGCACAATATCTCTTTAGTTTTTACTAGTTTGACATTTTCCTCCATCCTACTATCTGCTTAATGCTTACTTTTCATCTAATGCCCATTATCCAGCTGTCTTAGTTTGTTCACTGCTATATCCCCATTGCTTAGAATGGTGCCAGGCACATAGAGGCACTCAGTAGTGCCAGGCATTTAGACACCATCAATGAATGAATTGATGGCTTCTAGAAAAGAGGAAAGGCACCATGCACAGAGAAAAGATGTGAAAGAAGATCTGAAAGACATCACTGGAACTCTGATAACATCCTGAGAGAGGGCAATTCACGTATGGAAACTGTGCTAGAGGATAGCACCAGAGGGTCCCATTCTCTTCTCAAATGGCAAGACTGTGCAAGTCAAAGAGAATCTTAGACAGCCAAGTGTGTTAAGAAAAGGGCAGTGGGTGTTTAATGCTCTTACATTCTTCTCAGTTCTATCTGCCAACAGGTCAGTTCACTTTAACAGGAAAAGGAAATTGCTTTGCTCTTAGGTAAGCTTGACCGCCTTATCCTAACCCCTAACAGCTTCCTCAAAACCTGTCCAATTTGAATGAGAGTCTCTCCCTTACAACCTAAACATGCATTTCTCTTACTCTGCCCTCTTCAAATGCACTTGTCCTTGGATTTAAAACTTGTTGAGTCATGTATTGGTTTAATGCTTTTAGTCTGCTCTACATCCACATCCAAATATCTTGGATTCTAAATTCTAGGAAAGCAGGGAATGAGTCTACGTAACTGTCACATTAAATACACATGCAGTGAGACCAGTCCTTTGGTTTGCATGGGAGCTGGGTGAGGCCTGCGACTGCCGGCTTTCCCCCACTTCCCTGACCACCTGTGTGACTCAGCAGAGGCATTCATAATCCTCCTAAGTACACAACTCCAATGAACTGGGAATCTCACCCCCCTCCCCAACAGCAGCCACATAAAGACCCTCCCAAGGAGGGTCTGAGCTCAGACATGCCTAGTCCCACCCCCACCTGATGGTCCTCCCTTATCCACCCTGGTAGCAGAGGACAAAGGGCATTTAATCTTGGGAGTTCTAGGGCCCCACCCACCACCAGTCCCTCTCCACACTACTACAGCTGATGCTTTCTGGAAAGCATAAAAATAGACCATTACCAAAGCTAAGAACCCTCATGGAGTCCATTGCCTTCTTCGTCACCTCCACTGGAACAGGTGCTGGGATCCAGCTGAGAGACCCATAGACAGTTCATATCACAGGACTCTGCAGACAACCCCCAGTACCAGCCTGGAGCCAGGTAGACTCACTGGGTGGCTAGGCCTGGAAGAGAGAAAACAAGCACTGAAGCTCGGCTCACAGGAAGCCACATCCACAGCAAAAGGGGGAGAGTACTACATCAAGGGAACACCCTGTGGGACAAAAAAATCTGAACAACAGCCTTCAGCCCTAGACTTCCCTCTGACAGAGCCTACCCAAATGAAAAGGAACCAGAAAACCAACCCTGGTAATATGACAAAACAAGGCTCTTCAACACCCCTCAAAAAATCACACTAGTTTACAGCAATGGATCCAAACCCAAAGTGTCGGTCCCTGATTTACCTGAAAAAGAATTCAGGAGGTTAGTTATTAAGCTAATTAGGGAGGGACCAGAGAAAGGTGAAGCCCAATGCAAGGAAACCCAAAAAATGATACAAGAAGTGAATGGAGAGATATTCAAGGAAATAGATAGCTTAAGGAAAAAACAACAAAAAATTCAGGAAACTTTGGCCACACTTTTAGAAATGTGAAGTGCTCTGGAAAGTCTCAGAAATAACTGAACAAGTACGAGAAAGAAATTCAGAGCTCAAAGACAAGGTCTTCGAGTTAACCCAATCCAACAAAGACAAAGAAAGAAGAATAAGAAAATATGAACAAAGCCTCCAAGAAGTCTGGGATTATGTTAAATAACCAAACCTAAAAATAATTGCTGTTCCTGAGGAAGAAGACAATTCTAAAAGCTTGGAAAACATATTTGGGGGAAAAAATCAAAGAAAACTTCCTTCGCCTTGCTAGAGACCTAGGCATGCAAATACAAGAAACACAAAGAACACCTGGGAAATTCATTGCAAAAAGATCTTCACCTAGGCACATCGTCACCAGGTTATCCAAAGTTAAAATGAGGGAAAGAATCTTAAGAGCTGTGAGACAGAAGCACCAGGTAACCTATAAAGGAAAATCTATCAGATTAACAGCAGATTTCTCAGCAGAAATCCTACAAGCTCTAAGGGATTGGGGCCCTATCTTCAGCCCCCTCAAACAAAACAGTTATCAGTCACCATAGGACCTCCGCAGAGGCCAGAACTGGCACGGGGTTTTGCCATTTTCCAGGGCACAAAAAAATGCCCAAGTAGGAGATTCACTGCTTCATTATTTGACCAAAATTTTAAAATACAGACCCGAATGATAAGAAGCCATTTATTCCAGGATTGGAAAGCAGAGGTTTTAGGCTGAAAAAACAGGCGCGAATTTGGAGGGCGTGATGGTCAGTTTGACATGTCAACTTGGCTAGGTTGTATTACTCAGTTATTTAATCAAACACTAATATAGGTGTTGCTGTATTTTGATTTTTTAAATAAATGTATGTGATTAACATCTATAATCAGTTGACTTTCATTAAAGAGATTACTTTCTATAATGTGAGTGAGCCTCATTCAGTCAGTTTAAAGTCCTTAAGAGCAAAAACGGGTTTCCCAGAGAAGATATGCTGCCTCATGGCCGCAGCATATCTTGTTTCCAGCTTGCCAGCCTGCCCTATTGCTTTTGAATTTGTCAGCTCCACAATTGCACAAACTAATTCCTTAAAATAAATCTCTCTCTCTCTCCCATCTTTCTCTCTCTCTGTTGATCAATCAACAGAGAGAGATATACAGAAAGATATCTATATAGAAATATACCTGGATATCTAGATACATATCTAGAAATAGATATACAGAAATATAAAGATTCCTATATTTATTTATTTATTTATTTATGATGTGCTAATATAAATACATAACTTTTATATTCATTTAAATATATAAATATAAAGGCCCTTATATAAATATAAAATTTATACAAATTTATGTTTATATAGAGACCTCTAGACAGAGAGTGAGAAAGAGCTCTTTCAGCACTATTTTGATATCTCATTTCCTTTTCTTTCTTTCTTTTAAAGACACGATCTTGCTCTATCACCCAGGCTGGGGTGTAGTAGTACAATCATAGCCCACTATAACTTCAAACTGCTGGGCTCAAGCAATCCTTCCATCTCAGCCCCTCTAGTAGCTGAAACTACAGGCGTGAACCACTGCACCCAGCTCAGCATCTCATTTCAAATCTCATTGAGGCATCTGCCTGCAATAGTTGCTACAAAATATGTATCATATGAATTCTGTTTCTCTGGAGAACTGTAACTGATGCCGAGTGCTTGAGGAACAGAAAGAAGGCCAGAATTACTGGAGCACAATGGAAGCAGAGTGAGGAAGGGTAGACTGGTGGAAGAGTGATGTGCAATGAAGACAAAGAGGTAGGGAATGGCCAGGTTATCTTAGGCCTTGTAATTCCACAAAACAAGAATCTGCAGATCAGATGATAAGTAACAGGTTAAGTGAAGAAAAATATCAAACTTTTACAGATCTGAAAATTAGATTAGGTTTCTTACCTATCAGATTAACAAATATTCCAAAGATTGACACCCACTTTGTTGGTGAGGCTATATGAAAACAAGCACTCTTAAAAAAATCTCTGGTGGGAGGATAAAAGGGCATAATCCTTATGGAGGGGAATTTGGCAATATCTAACAAAACTACATATGCATTTATCAGTTGATCAAGCATTCCCAATTCAAGGAATTTACATTGAAGATGTGGAAATATGAAAAACACAAAAGATTATTCTTTGCAGCATTGTTTGTACTAGCACAATATTGGAAGTGACCTAAATGTCCATCCATAGGCAATTGGTTAATGAACTATGCATACTGCAGAGCTCCATGCAGCTGTTGGAAAAAAAAAAAAAATCCTTATATGGAATGTCATCTAGGATATTTGTTAAGTAAAAAGCAAGAGGCAAATGAATATAAAGAGAATGCTAACTTCAACATAAGAAGGAAAGATAGAGAGAGAGTGTGTGTGTTTATTCTTGCAAAAACAAAAATTCAGACCAAGAAAAAATAAAAAAGGCAGGAACTAAGAAAATGGTTTCCTATGGAGTGGAAGGGAAGGGGATAGAAATGAGACTTCCTTGAGGATAACTTTTTACATGATTTTGACTTTAGACTACATAAATATTTCAAGTAATCTAAAAAATAAAACAATGTGGTAGGTACAGAAATGTACCCCCTGGATTCTCTTCAAGGAAGCACCAGCTACCCAGATGTGGGGAGTGCAGAGAGCAGACAATCTCCAGCTGTCAGCAATTTCACGGTGGCCTGGGCTGCAGAACTGTCTTATGCAAAGTCACACCCTTCCTGGAGACAACCACATCCTATGACTAAGAGAAGCAGAGGCATAAGGCCCAATGCAGGACAACTCTGCTGGACAATATTCCAGAGTTCTCCACCAGGTCAGCCAAAGCTTTGTATTGCCTACATTGCAGTTGTCATGTCTCTTTTCCTAAATCCTGTATTCTCTGTCTTCTCTTCACAGGTGTTGATCTTTAATCTTGCACCCCAAGCTCTGTTTCAGCATCTGCTTCTGAATAGTCTGCAACATTTGCAGCCAAGAGCAGGATTTCCAACCACCTGGCTAGCAATGAGGACCTCTTCACTGATGGTTAGGGAGAAGACACGCAGTCCCTGACACAGATGGTGGTCCAATTATTCAATGGTTATGAGTTTGTTGGAAAGGTTCACCAGTGAAAGGATATGTGCTAGAGAGTGCTTTATATCTCCTGTCTGAGAAATATGGAGGAAATAGTAGCTCTAAGGATAACAATATTGGGTGGCTATTGTCAAGTGCCATTGATGTCTTAAAGAAAGATAGTGAATAGCTGAGGGCCTGTAACAGACAATTTAGAAGGTCTCTGGTAGTCAGAAGTGCTCTTTGTTTACATACAAATTAGCTTATCTCCTATAGCCAGAAGGACAGAGAAAGTCAAGGATAAAGTTCAAGGCTTAATAGTCTGAGCAATGAATTTTAAAGAAAGTTAGTGTTCACTAATGACAGGTCTGTTATACCAAGGTTAGAGTACTGATGGGGAAATCCAGGCAACTGACTCTGGGATGGAAACATCTGGACCTATATATTAAGAGTGCAAAAGTAATTGTGGTTTACTTTTGCATCAACCTAATATATATATAGAGAGATAGATACATAGAGAGGAAGGTCTCTGCAACACCATGGCAAGTAAACATGGTGATTTCTCCAGTCTTTCCCTAAAGAGACGTATGGCCATTTATTTGGGTAACTATGCACTAGGGAAAGGAAATATCCAGACATTTAAAGGACTAGTGAACCTAGTGTCTAGGCTGACATTGATATCTAGAGTGCTGAAGCATCATTATGGTTCCCTGTTAGAGTGGAAATATGTTAAGGCCAAGTAATAGAGTCCTGGTGAGCACCATGCTTACACTGGGATCTTTGAGTCCATATTCATACCCATTTGCCATTTCCCCAGTCTTGGAATTAGAATTGATATACTTGGTAGTTAGTATAAGCCTCACATTGGCTTCTTAGCCTGTGGAGTAAGACTGGAGAAGGCCAAAGAGAAGCCTCAACAACTACCACACCTTGCCAAGATAATAGATACAAATCACAGTGTTGCTTCCCAAGAGCAGCAGAAATTAGTGTTGCCCTTAAGAATCTGAAGGATACAGCAGTGGTGGTTCCATCTATTTAATTCACTAGTCTGACCCCCGCAGGAACTGGATAAATCCTTGAGAACAACTAAACTACCATAAGCTTAACCAGCTAGTACCCCTGATCACAACCACCATGCCAGACATGGTATCTTTCCTAGAGAAGATAAATATGATGCCATATTGTATGGCATGTAACCACTGATTTAGTGAATATATATATATTTTTTTTCTGTCCCAATCAAGATTACCTGGAACAGTTTTGCCCCAAGATCTCTGTTGGCTTTCCCATTCTCTGTCATTAAATACCCCCTGGTATTTAATGAACCATCTGGACATTCTATAGAACACCACTTAATCCACTACATTAATGGCATTATGTTGACATGCTACATAAGCAAGAATTGGCCGGCATGCTGGAGGTCTTAGTAAGACACGTGTGTTTGGAAGGGTGGAAGATAAACCCTGCAGTTTCAGGGACCTATCACATCTATAAAACATTTAAAGTTTCAGTGATCAGAATTATGTTGGGACATTTCCTTAAAAGTAAAAGACAAGTTATTGTCTCTGGTACCTTCTTCCACAAAACAGGAAGTATATGATCTGGTAGGCTTTGGGTCCTAGAGGCAACACATTCCATATCTAGTGGTGCTTCTCTGGCTCATATACTGAGTGATGAATGGTTGCCAGCTTTGAACACACCCCAGAGTAAGAAAGGACTCTGCAGGTAAGCAGCTCTGCCACTGGGGTCACATGAACCGCAGACCCAGTGGGGTGGGGTTATCAGTGGTGAGAAAGGATGCTGTGTCGAGCTTGTAGAAACTCTCCAGAAGAAAATCACAAAGCATGACTCCCGAGGTTCCGGAGCAAGGCCATGCCATCTATGGCAGAAAATTATGTACCTGGCATGTCACTTGGGCCCTATAAAAATGGAAAGCTTGACCATGGGAAACCAAGTGATCACACACCTGAAATTGCCTCTCGTGAGTAGCAAACAGGCAAATGCACAAATTCATAAGATTGGGCATGCCAGCAGCAATCCCTCACAAGATGGAAGTGGAACATCAGGATCGGGCATGACCAGAACCAGAGGACACAAAGTGAGCTGCATGGTAACCCAGACTCCCATGGCACCCACCCTGGTTGCACCAGTGCCCCTCTCTCAGATGAAGGAGGTGGAAAAAGGCTGATCTTGGTTTCCGGATGGGTCAGCTCCATGTGTGGAAGCTGAGATAAAGGGCAGCTGCACTACAGTCTCATTTAGAGATGGCTTCAGCAGGGAGGAGGGAAAATTAGCTTAATGGGCAGAGGCCTTAATGACAAGGAGGTCTGGGATAGAGGCATGTGGGTGGACATATGGAAGTACACAAAAGGTGTGAAGATTTTTGTATCACAACTTCGTGTCCACCAGAGAGCATCCACTATGGAAGACAACCAAGCAGACAAAATTACTCGGCAGTAGATGTCCGCCAGCTTTTTTCGTTGTCTATTTAAGTACTGGTACAATAGGCACAAGTATCAGCATGAAGTCATGATTCGAAAATATGCTTATTTCCTATCTCTAGTCCTTGAAGTGACCTAGAAGCAATTATACTCTAGTAGCAAAGAGCACACCTAGTTACCAAATCTTGATTTTTAAAATACTAATCTCGATGAAAAGGAAGAAGGCTCTTTGGACAAATGGTTGATTCTAGGTCTGTATTTTCTAGAACAGAGAAAGTACAGGGCGAACCTGTAACATATTTTTATACCAAAAAAGCAAGAAAGTGCTCAAAAGGTCACAAGAGCCAGCTTGAAGGAGTTCCTGCCAACCAAACTTGGGACGATTTAAGCAACACAATAAGTAATGTTAATAAATAATATCACATTCATTAAAAAGATTATAAGTCCATAGCATTCTTTTGTTAAAAATAGGGGGAAGGGGAGAAAGGGAAAATGTTTATCTACAAAAGAATACCAGCTAATGCATGCAGTAGACATGATATATAGGAAAATTACCATTTTGTAACCACCAGTTGATATAGGTGAGAATCATTAATAGATGCTAAAACCAATGAGTAAAAAGTTATTGGGGAACATGCAACAGGATATTTGCACAGTTTCGAAATGTCATTCCACAAATTAATTATTCATTACAAACAAGAAAAAAGATGTGCTTTTACAATGGAGAGATCTGGTGGACAACATCATAGCTATGTGATCAAATTTTGCCTCATCAGCAATGGAGTAGACAATATTAGTTCTCTTTCGTTGTGATGCACTGAGAAGGACACAACCTTGCCTGGCCTATGCTCTTGCCAGAATGTTTAATTTGAATCTACCAGGAGAAAACAATAAGATAAATCCAGATTATGGGACAGCTTACAATAAAATAAACTTTCCAAAATTTCAAATGAAGGCAAAATAAAAAGTGAGGGAATTATAGATTAAAGAAGACTAAAGAGTTATGATAGCCAAATGTAATACATGATCCTTGATTGCATACTGGATCAAAAACAAAAGCAAAAAGCAAAGCAAAATAAATTATAGAAAGTACATTCGTGGACAATTGAAGAAAATTGAGTATTGGACAGTATATTTGATAAAACTATTGTTAGCATTAAATTTGGGTGATATAATAATGATATTGTGGTCATGGAGCAGAATCTACTTATCTTTAGGAGATCCTGAAGTATGAAGGAGATACTTACTGAAGGGATGAAGTGTCCTGAGAGATAAAAGGAATGTGGCAAAATAACAAAGGGTAAATGACACTGAAGGATAAATGAGTTTCAGTGTTTACTATTTGTTCAGCTTTTCTGTGAACTTTATTTGAAGTTTTTCAAAATGAAGTGTTGAGGGCACAAGGATTTTCAAAATAATGTGCTGTATTCAAACACATTGCAATATTAGGTTGGTACAAAAGTAATTGCTGTTCTTGCCCCACTACTTTTAATGGCAAGAGCTACAATTACTTTCACACTGACCTAATATGATTTTGGGCTGTTAATATACAAAATAAAACATTTTAAATGGGGAACAGCCATACACAGTATAGACAAGGCTGGAAAAAAATGACTGACATGGAGGAAAAGCTTACAACAATCCCAGTAAATGCAGGGGAGAAAAACAAAGAAATAGACAGCAAGAAGCTACATTTGTGGTTCAATATTTCTGCAGCTGGAAGGAAAGTGGTGTGCAGAAAATTTTATTTTATTTTATTTATTTTTTTTTGAGACAGGGTCTTGCTCTTTCACCCAAGCTGGAGTGCAGTGGTGCAATCACAACTAACTGCAGCTTTGACCTCCCAGGCTCAAGCAATCCTGCCACTTCAGCCTCTCCAGTAGCTGGGACTACAAGTTTGCACCACCACACTGACTAAATTTTTGTATTCTTTATGGAGATGGGGTTTTGACATGTTGCCAAGACTGGACTTGAATTCCTGGCCTCAAGTCGTCCTCTAGCCTAAGATTCCCAAGTAGGTGGGACCACAGGCATGCACCACGGTGCCAGCAATTTTTAAAAACGTTTTATAGATACGGGGTCTCACTATGTTGTTCAGACTTGTCTCAAACTCCTGAGCTCAAGCAATCCTCCCATCTGGGCCTTTCAAAGTGCTGGAATTATAGGCATGAGCCACTGTGCCTGGTCTGGAAATGATTTTAACAGGATTTTCCCTAAAACCATTTTCCCAGGGAGAGTGGGAAGTTTATGGCAAGAGAGTGAGGATGATGGAAGGTAAAGGGGAGAAAAAGATAGAATAAGAAGGTTTTAGGTCATTATCTGTCAACATCCTCTGTTCTTCCTACTGGCTTGTGTGACTTCAGGATACACACACTCAAACATATAATAAACCCTTTGTACATGCCTCAAAAAAGGGGCAGATTCTGAGGTCACCTTGGGAACTCAGTTGTCTCTTGGCTTTTCTTTTTCTTTTTCTTTTCTTTCCTTTTATTTTCTTTTCTCTCTCTCTTTCTCTCTTTCTTTCTGTCTTTTGGTCTTTCTTTTTATTTATTTATTAATTTTTTAAAATTTATTTTATTTTTTTATTATACTTTAAGTTCTAGGGTACATGTGCACAACGTGCAGGTTTGTTACATAGGTATACTTGTGCCATATTGGTGTGCTTCCAAGTCTTTGCTATTGTGAATAGAGCTGCAATAAACATACGTGTGCATGTGTCTTTATAGCAGCATGATTTATAATCCTTTGGGTATATACCCAGTAATGGGATGCCTAGGTCATATGGTATGTCTAGTTCTAGATCCTTGAGGAATCGCCATACTGTTTTCCACAATGGTTGAACCAGTTTACAATCCCACCAACAGTGTAAAAGTGTTCCTATTTCTCCACATCCTCTCCAGCACCTGTTGTTTCCTGACCTTTTAATGATTGCCATTCTAACTGGTGTGAGATGGTATCTCATTGTGGTTTTGATTTGCATTTCTCTGATGGCCAGTGATGATGAATGTTTTTTCATGTATCTTTTGGCTGTATGCATGTCTTCTTTTAAGAAACGTCTGTTCATATCCTTTGCCCACTTTTTGATGGGGTTATCTGTTTTTTTCTCATAAATTTGTTTGAGTTCTTTGTAGGTTCTGGATATTAGCCCTTTGTCAGATGAGTAGATTGCAAAAATTTTCTCCCATTCTGTAGGTTGCCTGTTCACTCTGATGGTAGTTTCTTTTGCTGTGCAGAAGCCCTTTAGTTTAATTAGATCCCATTTGTCAATTTTGGCTTTTGTTGCTGTTGCTTTTGGTGTTTTAGACATGAAGTCCTTGCCCATGCCTATGTCCTGAATGGTATTACCTAGGTTTTCTTCTAGGGTTTTTATGGTTTTAGGTCTAACATTTAAGTCTCTAATCCATCTTGAATTAATTTTAGTATATGGAGTAAGGAAAGGATCCAGTTTCAGCTTTCTACTTATTGCTAGCCAATTTTCCCAGCACCATTTATTAAATAGGGAATCCTTTCCCCATTTCTTGTTTTTCTCAGGTTTGTCAAAGATCAGATGGCTGTAGATGTGTGATATTATTTCTGAGGGCTCTGTTCTGTTCCATTGGTCTATATCTCTGTTTAGGTACCAGTACCATGCTGCTTTGGTTACTGTAGCCTTGTAGTATAGTTTGAAGTCAGGTAGTGTGATGCCTCCAGCTTTGTTCTTTTGGCTTAGGACGGTCTTGGCAATGCGGGCTCTTTTTTGGTTCCATATGAACTTTAAAGCAGTTTTTTCCAATTCTGTGAAGAAAGTCATTGGTAGCTTGATGGGAATGACATTGACTCTATAAATTACCTTGGGCAGTATGGCCATTTTCACAACATTGATTCTTCCTATCCATGAGCATGGTATGTTCTTCCATTTGTTTGTGTCCTCTTTGATTTCACTGAGCAGTGGTTTGTAGTTCTCTTTGAAGAGGTCCTTTACATCCCTTGTAAGTTGGATTCCTAGGTATTTTATTCTCTTTGAAGCAATTGTGAATGGAATTTCATTCATGATTTGGCTCTCTGTTTGTCTGTTACTGGTGTATAGGAATGCTTGTGATTTTTGCACATTAATTTTGTATCCTGAGACTTTGCTGAAGTTGCTTATCAGCTTAAGGAGATTTTGGGCTGAGATGATGGGGTTTTCTAAATATACAATCATGTCATCTGCAAAGAGGGACCATTTGACTTCTTCTTTTCCTAACTGAATACCCTTGATTTCTTTCTCTTGCCTGATTGCCCTAGCCAGAACTTCCAACACTATGTTGAATAGCAGTGGTGAGAGAGGGCATCCCTGTCTTGTGCCAGTTTTCAAAGGGAATGCTTCCAGTTTTTGCCCATTCAGTATGATATTGGCTGTGGGTTTGTCATAAATAGCTCTTATTATCTTGAGATACGTTCCATCAATACTGAATTTATTGAGAGTTTTTAGCATGAAGGGCTGTTGAATTTTGTCAAAGGCCTTTTCTGCATCTCTTGAGATAATCATGTTGTTTTTGTCTTTGGTTCTGTTTATATGCTGGATTACGTTTATTGATTTGCGTATGTTGAACCAGCCTTGCATCCCAGGGATGAAGCCCACTTGATCATGGTGGATAAGCTTTTTGATGTGCTGCTGGATCCAGTTTGCCAGTATTTTATTGAGGATTTTTGCATTGATGTTCATCAGGGATATTGGTCTAAAATTCTCTTTTTTTGTTGTCTCTGCCAGGCTTTGGTATCAGGATGATGTTGGCCTCATAAAATGAGTTAGGGAGGATTCCCTCTTTTTCTATTGATTGGAATAGTTTCAGAAGGAATGATACCACTCCTCCTTGTACCTCCAGTAGAATTCGACTGTGAATCCATCTGGTCCTGGACTTCTTTTAGTTGGTAGTGTATTAATTATTGCCTCAATTTTAGAGCCTGCTATTGGTCTATTCAGGGATTCAACTTCTTCCTGATTTAGTCTTGGGAGAGTGTAAGTGTCCAGGAAATTATCCATTTCTTCTAGATTTTCTAGTTTATTTGTGTAGAGGTGTTTATAATATTCTCTGATGGTAGTTTGTATTTCTGTGGGGTCGGTGGTGATATCCCCTTTATCATTTTTTATTGTGTCTATTTGATTCTTCTCTGTTTTCTTCTTTATTAGTCTTGCTAGCAGTCTATCAATTTTGTTAATTTTTTCAAAAAACCAACTCCTGAATTCATTGATTTTTTGGAGGGTTTTTTGTGTCTCTATCTCTTTCAGTTCTGCTCTGATCTTAGTTATTTCTTCCTTCTGCTAGCTTTTGAATGTGTTTGCCCTTGCTCCTCTAGTTCTTTTAATTGTGATGTTAGAGTGTCAATTTTAGATCTTTCCTGCTTTCTCTTGTGGGCATTTAGTGCTATGAATTTTCCTCTACACACTGCTTTAAATGTGTCCTAGAGATTCTGGTATGTTGTACCTTTGTTCTCATTGGTTTCAAAGAACTTCTTTATTTCTGCCTTCATTTCGTTATGTACCCAGTAGTCATTCAGGAGCAGGTTGTTCAGTTCCATCTAGTTGAGTGGTTTTGATTGAGTTTCTTAGTCCTGAGTTCTAGTGATTGCACTATGGTCTGAGAGACAGTTTGTTATAATTTCTGTTCTTGTACATTTGCTGAGGAGTGCTTTACTTCCAATTATGTGGTCAATTTTGGAATAAGTGTGATGTGGTGCTGAGAAGAATGTGTATTCTGTTGATTTGGGGTGGAGAGTTCTGTAGATGTCTATTAGGTCCACTTGGTGCAGAGTTCAGTTCAATTCCTGGTTATCCTTGTTAACTTTCTGTCTCATTGATCTGTCTAATGTTGACAGTGGGGTGTTGAAGTCTCCCATTATTATTGTATGGGAGTCTAAGTGTCTTTGTAAGTCTCTAAGGACTTGATTTATGAATCTGGGTGCTCCTGTATTGGGTGCATACATATTTAGGACAGTTAGCTCTTCCTGTTGAATTGATCCCTTCACCATTATGTAATGGCCTTCTTTGTCTCTTTTGATCTTTGATGGTTTAAAATCTGTTTTATCAGAGACTAGGATTGGAACCACTGCTTTTTTTTGTTCTCCATTTGCTTGATAGATCTTCCTCCATCCCTTTATTTTGAGCCTATGTGTGTCTCTGCGTGCGAGATGGGTCTCCTGAATACAGCAAACTGATGGGTCTTAACTCTTTAACCAATTTGCCAGTCTGTGTCTTTTAATTGGACCATTTAGTCCATTTACATTTAAGGTTAATGTTGTTATGTGTGAACTTGATCCTGTCATTGTGATATTAGCTGGTTATTTTGCTCGTTAGTTGATGCAGTTTCTTCCTAGCATTGATGGTCTTTACATTTTGACATGTTTTTGCAATGGCTGGTACCTGTTGTTCCTTTCCATGTTTAGTGCTTCCTTCAGGATCTCTTGTAGGGCAGGCCTGGTGGTGACAACATCTCTAAGCATTTGCTTGTCTGTAAAGGATTTTATTTCTCCTTCACTTATGAAACTTAGTTTGGCTGGATATGAAATTCTGGTTTGAAAATTCTTTTCTTTAAGAATGTTGAATATTGGCCCCCCCTCTCTTCTGGCTTGGAGAGTTTTTGCTGAGAGATCTGCTGTTAGTCTGATGGGCTTCCCTTTGTGTGTAACCCGCCCTTTCTCTGTGGATGCCCTTAACATTTTTTCTTTCATTTCAACTTTGGTGAATCTGACAATTATGTGTCTTGGAGATGCTCTTCTCAAGGAGTATCTTTGTAGCGTTCTCTGTATTTCCTGAATGTGAATGTTGGCCTGCCTTACTAGGTTGGGGAAGTTCTCCTGGATGATATCCTGCAGAGTGTTTTCCAACTTGGTTCCATTTTCCCCCTCACATTCTGGCACATCAGTCAGACGTAGATTTGGTCTTTCCACATAATCCCATATTTCTTGGACGCTTTGTTCATTTCTTTTTCCTTTTTTTCTCGAGACTCTCTTCTCGCTTCATTTCATTCATTTGATCTTCAATCATTGATACTCTTTCTTCCAGTTGATTGAGTCGGTTACTGAAGCTTGTGCATTTGTCACGTATTTCTTGCGTCATGGTTTTTATCTCTGTCAATTCGTTTATGGCCGTCTCTGCATTGATTATTCTAGTTATCCATTCTTCCATTCTTTTTTCAAGATTTTTAGTTTCTTTGCACTGGGTTCGTAGTTCCTCCTTTAGCTCTGAGAAGTTTGATCAACTGAAGCCTTTTCCTCTCAACTGGTCATTCTCCATCCAGCTTTGATCCGTTTCTGGTGATGAGCTGCGTTCCTTTGGAGGGGGAGATACCCTCTGATTTTTTGAATTTCCAGATTTTCTGCCCTGCTTTTTCCCCATCTTTTTGGTTTTATCTGCCTTTGGTCTTTGATGCTGGTGACGTACTGATGGGGTTTTGGTGTGGGTGTCCTTTCTGTTTGTTAGTTTTCCTTCTAACAGTCAGGACCCTCAGCTGTAGGTCTGTTGGAGATTGCTTGAGGTCCACTCCAGACCCTGTTTGCCTGGGTATCAGCAGCAGAGGCTGCAGAAGATAGAATATTGCTGAACAGCGAGTGCTGTTGTCTGATTCTTGCTCTGGAAGCTTCGTCTCAGGTTTGTACCCCGCCATGTGAGGTGTGGGATGTTGGTCTGCCCCTTGGGGGGGATGTCTCCCAGTTAGGCTACTCAGGGGTCAGGGACCCACTTGAGCAGGCAGTCTGTCCATTCTCAGATCTCAACCTCTGTGCTGGGAGATCCACTGCTCTCTTCAAAGCTGTCAGACAGCTGTCAGACTCCACCCAGAGGTGGAGTCTACAGAGACAGGCAGGCCTCCTTGAGCTGCGGTGGGCTCCACCCAGTTTGAACTTCCTAGAGGCTTTACTTACCTACTTAAGCCTCAGCAATGGTGGGCACCCCTCCCCCATCCTTGCTGCTGCCTTGCAGTTAGATCTCAGACTGCTGTGCTAGCAATGAGGGAGGCTCCATTGGCGTGAGACCCTCCGGGCCAGGTATGGGATATAATCTCCTGGTGTGCTGTTTGCTAAGACCCTTGGTAAAGCACAATATTAGGGTGGGAGTTACCCGATTTTCCAGGTGTTGTGTGTCTCAGTTTCCCTTGGCTAGGAAAAGGGATTCCCTTCCCCCTTGTGTTTCCCAGGTGAGGTGATGCCTTGTCCTGCTTCAGCTCTTGCTGGTCAGACTGCCCCTGCTGACCAGCACCAATTGTCCAGCACTCCCCAGTGAGATGAACCCGGTACCTCAGTTGAAAATGCAGAAATCACCCGTCTTCTGTGTCGCTCACGCTGGGAGCTGGAGGCTGGAGCTGTTCCTATTCGGCCATCTTGCTCCCCCCCAAAAACATACTTTCTTTTTTTTTTTGTACATAACTCATAGTTCCATCTGTAGAGCCACCAGAAGATCTAGGATCAACTTTTCTTAAAGTTGTATAGCAAGGTCCTTCTTTTATGAGCCCTGAAAAGAAACTGAAACGTGACGTGAATTGGACATTGGAAATAAATTATTGAAAACCTAGCATTTCCTAAGCAGTTATAGCTATGGGATTAAGTGCTGAAAACACCTAGAGCTTTCCCAGACGGGAAAGACAATATGATACGTTCACCATCTAATTCACTTTCCCCCTGTTTCTACATTTCTTCATCATCAATGTTTCTCTCTGAACAAGTCAAGGTGGCGTCAACAACACAAATGTCTGTCTTTGGCTGCTTTGGGAGCAGTCATGTACATCACTATTGGGGCTTTCCATCTGAGGAGATTCACTCTTTTTAAGGAAAATGAAAAACTCTTTACAGTCCAGCAACTATCTCATTCGTTTTCTATGCTTTTCCTTGGGTGAAATATTGTTACATATTTTCACATTGACTCTGGTAATTCCAATTATATTCCTTTAATGTTGTTATCCATAATAGTTTTCTCTACCACTGCAGAGAAAAAGAGATTTATCATCAAGTCTTCAAGATATACAGGGCAAATACCAATAGCTCAGCGTTCCTTGTCCTTGATGAATTTCATCCCAAGTTTTAGCTGGACCTTGAGATGGTTTCTCTAATATTTCCATTTGTACCTGGGATGAGAATTGATGCTGTACTTCCCTTCACTGAAATGAGAGAATATATTGATAGGTCATTTATATTTTCATAGTTACTTTATTATTTTCATTTTTATTTTTAATTGATAATAATTGTACATATATACGGGGTACATGTGACATCTTGATACATAGATATAATATGTAAAGATCAAATAAGCGTATTTAGGATATCCATCACCTCAAACATTAATCATTTTTTTGTGTTGGGAACATTTCAAATATTTTCTTCTAGTTATTTTGAAATATACAATAAATTATTGTTCACTACACTTACTCTACTGTATGTATGTTTGTACCCATTAACCAACTTCTCTTCCTCCCCACCCCCCACCCTCTCCACCTCCCTCCACCCTCCCCACCTCCCTCCACCCTCCCCAGTTTCTAGTAACCATCATTCGACTCTCTATCTCCATGAGATCAATTTTTTCAGGACAGGTTTTTTTATGTGCTGTTTGCAGGTTTGTAACATCACATCCTCTTCCTGTTTTTCTCTTTCCATTTTAACATTCTTTGCACTTCCTCACCTTTAACTTCTCCATCACTTCGTTTTCAGTGAGAGACAAGACAGCTTTGTGAGACACATTTTTCCAAAGCGTTTACTATGGTAGGCTTTGCAATCATTCTAGATGTTTGAAATGCTAGTGAAGGTATCAGTATAAGAGTAATAAAACCCTATGTTGTCTTCAAAGATAAGCCACAATTGGGCAGTAATAGATTTTGAAAACAAGGTTTCCTCCAGTTGTTCTCAGGATCCAAAAAAATATCATGATTGTTGTCTCACATTTATGTATATTAATTAATGTTTTAGCAAAACACTTTGTTGCTGTCTAGAGATGTCTGACTTTTTAAAAATGTATTTTTATTCCATTCAGAAAAAACATACAAAATGCTACTCAGAATGGCACAAAATATAAAAGTTATGAATTGTTTATTTCTGGAATTTTCCATTTAATATTTTCAGACTGGTCGACCACAAGTAACTGAAATTGCAGAAGCCAAAACCGTGCATAAGAAAGGACTACTATTTTCTCTTACCATATCAATTATTATTTTAAAATGTTTTAGTGGTTACCCTAACGTTTCCATTAGAGGTCTTAAAAACATCATGAAAAATGAGTAGTTTTAAAAAGCCTTGCATGGATTTAAAAAATTGTTTGCATTGAGATAAGCTTGTTAAAACATTTCTAAACAGGATCTATCTTGAGGCACAAAGATGGGTAAAACATCAGTTTGAAAAGAGCCCCCATCAAAACAATACAAATTTGTTAAAATTGAAGCAAAAAAACCCATCAAATTTAAGCTTGGGTGGAAAAATGGTGAAATCATTGATGCTTTACAAAAAGTTTATGGGGATAATGCTCCAAAGCAATCAACAGTTTACAGATGGATAACTCATTTTAAGAAGGGATGAGACAATGTTGAAGAGAAGCCCATAGCAGCAGGGCAACCACATCAATTTGCAAGGGAAAAATTCATCTTGTTTGTGGCCTAATTGAAGAGGACTAATGATTAACACTACCCTATAACAGTGGTTCAGTTTACACAAGTTTAACTTTTTCTGACTAAAAAGTTAAAGTTGAGCAAACCGTATACTCAACTGGTGCCAAAACCATTGATCCCAGATGAACTGCAGACAAGAGCAGAGCTTTGGATGGAAATTTTAAACAAGTGCTGTTGAAGTCCTGAAGCATTTCTTCAATGAATCATAACAGAAAATGAGACGTGGCTTACCAGTACAATTTTGAAGACAAAGCAGTGGCTATGTGGAGGAGGAGTGGTCAAAGCAAAGCAAAAGTAGGCCAGTCAAGAGCAAAGATTATGGTAACAGTTTTTTGAGGATGCTCAAGGCATTTTGCTTGTTGACTTTCTGGAAGGCCAAAAAGTAATAATATATGCTTATTATAAGAAAGTTTTGAGAACATTAGCCAAAACTTTAGCAGAAAAATGCCCAGGAAAACTTCACCAGAGAATTCTCTACCACAACAATGCTTCTTATTATTCTCATAGTCAAACAAGGGCAATTTTGTGAGTGTTTTGATGGGAAATCGTTAGGCATTCACTTTGCCATCTTAATTTGGCTCCTTCTGACTTCTTTTTGTTTCCTGATCTCAAAAAAACCTTTAAAGAGCACCCATTTTTCTTTATTACTAAAGTTTTTACATTATTAAATGTAAAAAGACTGCATTGACTTGGTTAAATTCCCAGGACCCTCAGTTCTTTAGGGATGGACTAAATGGCTGGTATATTGCTTACAAAAGTGTCAAACTTGATGGAGCTTACGTTAAGAAATAAAGTTTTTATTTTTATTTTTATCTATTAATTTCATTTTTCCATGAACTTTGTCTCCTCATATAATTTAAACTATTCTAAATCTACCTTTAAATAATGCTATACCACTTTACACATAGTACAGATACCTTATTACAATATTTTTAATTATTCTGTCTCATCCTTTATGACAATGTTAACCTAAAAGGAAAAAACTGAGGTAAAATTAATATAAATAGGGAGTTTATTTGGACCAAATTTTAGGACTGCAACCTGGGAGCATAGATTCAAGTTGCCCTGAATATACGCTCCAGTTAGTGGTAATTACAAGTGGTTTCTAAAGAAAAAGAAGAGGCAATTCTGAGCTACTTACCAAGAATTTTACATTAAAATAACATAAGCGATTGATTGATTGATTGATCGGCTATATGTTGCTCTTTTGTATTACAAATTCCAGAAATTTCCAGAAGCTAATGGGAAAAGCAGCTCATCAAGAACAAAATGACTATAAACAATTGCCTTCAGGCATAGGTGTGTGAGGTTAGGTAACTGAAGTCCCATTAGTCTCTCTGGGCCTGATAAAGTTTGCACACCTAGCATAACTAAGACTGCTCTGAGCTATTTTTCTTTTCTCAACATTACTGACATTCTTTTCGTTTATCTTATGCTGTAATCACCCAGTACAACTATTACCATCGTTGCTTTAAACAAAGTTATTCTTTAGATCAATTAAGAATAAGAAAAACACCATGACAAACACAAGCTTAATTCCCTCAAAAGAAAAATATAATTTATTTTACCTTATTTTTTCTCTAATGCTCTTTGTTTCTTTAGGTAAATCCAAGTTTCTGACTGATATAGTTTTGCTTTTTAAATAATTTCTTTTACTATTTCTTTTAGGGTATGTCTGCTGGTAATGAATTCTCACGTTTTGTTTGAGAAAAAATATATATATTTACTTTTGAACTTTAATTTCTTTTGGATATAGAATTCTACATTTATGAGATTTTTCTTTTAATGATTTAAGTATTTCATTCCACTCTTTTCTTGTTTGCATGATTTCTGATGGGAAGCCTATTGTTATTCTTATCCTGTTACCTCTAAAAGCAACGTGGGTTTTTTCCTCGGGCATTTTTCAAGATTTTCTCCTTGTCTTTGATTTTCTGTAACTTGAGTATCACAAACCTAAATGTAGTTTTTTCGGTATTTTTCCTGCTTGGTGTTCTCTGAACTTACTGGACCTGTGGTTTGGTGTCTGTTATTGATTTTGAAAGATTCTCAGCCATTATAAATGCTGAGAGCTACCAGCCTCCTTTTAACTGTTCTCCACTAAGATAACATCCTTAAGCATGGATGTTAGTCCCTTCAGGCAGACCTGCAAAGTTCTTTGTCTTTATGGTCCGCCTTACCCGCTGGGCAGAACTCCTGCAGCACTGCACTAAAGCTCTAGGCTTCCTCCCCTCTCTACTTCTAGTGACCACCCACTGCAGGGGAGACGGAACAGGTCTGGTGTTCTCAGCTTGTTCTTACTAGTGCAGAATCTTCTGCCTACTAGCCAGTCAGGGTGGAGGTAAATTGGAGCCCTAGTATCTTCAGCCTGCCATACCGGGGGTAGGGTTTTCGTCCTTGAGAGGAGGCTGTTTGGGAAGAGAGACCTTGTCTGTTATTCCTGCCTGAAATAGAGCTTCCATAACACAGGGCTTCGTGGGGGTAGGAGAAACATCAGCTACCTGCCCATCGCTGGTCACCATAGCCTTAAACTAGGAGTAGGGGAAGTGTGAGGTAGATGGGGTAGTAGGAAAGGGGAGAGGAATCCCATTCTTTTTGGTACAGATACCTGAAGTAGAGCTTCCATCATGTGGAGCTGATGGGGTCCATAATGGAGTAGTCTGTGCTTAAATGTCCCAGCCTTTCACTTTTCTTATCCAATATTTAGTAAATTCTCTTGAATAAAAGTTTTTTCTTTTACTGTATGTCCTTAGTACAATTCCAGAGATGGGAATTATTAATTTTTTATCACTTTCATTAGTTAAATTGTTGTTTTGCTGGGGAGAGGTCCTGCTGAGCTCCTTAACTCATCACTCTAAAAGTCCTTCCCCAAACATTTTTAACAGGTGCAGGACTTTGGTATGGTGAATTGAAAAGTGGAAGAAACACAGTAAATAATTAGTCTTCACCATCTGCCAGGAGCCAGAGAAAAATGCTTTCCCATTTCTTCCCCAGATAGGTCTGGAGACACATTTCTTACAATGTGCAGTCAAGGAACCAGTCATACATAGAGGCAGCCAACTTCTGCAAGTGCTCTGCTTCTTTCCTGGCTTTTCTTCTCCTTGATTTCCTGGTCAAGCACTTGCCCTTAAGCCTATGCCTTAGGTTCTGTTTTCTGGGGAACTCAAAATAAACCATATGCCGTGCCTTTAATTATACTCCTTGCTTTATAAATAACTTATAATTTTGACTATCATATTGGATTATAAGTAGTGAAAATGAGCATGAAATTTATTATTGGGTTTATAGCTTATTGTGAAAATGAAAAATATTATATTTGATTTTAATATTGATTGTCTTACTGTTAGTATGCTTTCTTACAGTTTGCTTTTCAGTGATATTATTCATCAGAATGCATATTAGCACTTTCATTTGAATCGAAAATTAGCATTAAGCCTTTCTTTTAACAGAAAGTAAATCTGTTTTGGCTAACTGATAACTACAAAGCCTGACTTTGCTAATTAGTTTTAATGTAGACATTTTCCATAAATAAGTTTATTCTGCAGCTCTACAGTTTGTCAAAAACATTTAAAACTTTTCTTGTTGGGGGTGGGGACAGGGTCTCATTAATTAAAGTCACCTAGACTGGAGTGCAGTCTGCTGCAACCTCTGTCTCCTGGGCTCAAGCAATCCTCCTGCCTTAGTCTCCCAAGTAGCTGGGACTACAGGTGCACAGCCACTATCCCCGGATAATATTTTGTAGTTTTTTGTAGAGACGGGGTTTCACCATGTTGACCAGGCTAACATTTTAATCAAACATATAATATGAAAAAAAAATGCTGAAATTAGCAATACAGTTGTTTCTTGAACAATACAGGTTTGTGGGCGTTTTCTGTTTGGGCTTTTTTTGTGCTATTAATTTTATTTATTTCTGCAATCATTGTACCCAGTCAACAATGCCAAGCAATTGCATTTTTTAAAAAACCTCAGAACGGTTTCAACATTCTTGTCTTTCTCATCAGTCTCAATATGCTTCCTATTTTGATACGTATGCAATGAGTGCACATTTCTTTTTAAACAAAATTCCAATGAGTCCAGCAAACAAATACATTACTATTTTAAAAATACATTGGTTAGTCTGGGCACAGTGGCTCATGCCGGTAATCCCAGCAGTTTGGGAGGCCAAGGCGGGCGGCTCACGAGGTCAGGAGATGGAGACCATCCTGGCTAACACGGTGAAACCCCGTCTCTACTAAAAATACAAAAAAAACCAACCAAACAAACAAAAAAAACCCCAAAAAACTAGCCGGGCGTGGTGGCGGGCGCCTGTAGTCCCAGCTACTCGGGAGGCTGAGGCAGGAGAATGGCGTGAACCCGGGAGGCGGAGCTTGCAGTGAGCCGAGATCACACCACTGCACTCCAGCCTGGGCAACAAAGCTATACTCCGTCTCAAAAAAAAAAAACAAAAAAAACAAAAAAAACTTTGGTTGGGAAAGTAATAATACAATGATCATGAGTTGCTGGCTTATGAAATGTTTACTTTCTCAGAAATATGGACCACTCACCTGTACTTCCCCCCCACACTTTAACTAGTTCTCAAAGACTGCTTATTATGAAATTTGATATGAAATAAGCTGAGAGCTTTTAATCCAGTTTTGCAAGTTTAGAAAATCTAGTATAAAGAAGACCTGGTAGCTTGAATGACACAAGTTTGAATGGTGTGGGTTCACTTATGTGAGAATTTTCTTCTGCCTCTTCCATTCCCTTGTCTTCAAGTCCAGTAGGCTGGGGGGGAGGAGGAAGAAGAGCAAGACAAACTCCTCTTCTTCCACCCCTTCCTCACCCTACTGGACTTGAAGATAATGAGGATAAAGACCTTTATAATGATCCACTTCCACTTAATGAATAGTAAATATATTTTTTCTCCCTTATGATTTTCTTAATAACATTTTCTTTCCCCTAGATTACTTTATTGTAAAAATATAGTATATAATACATATAACATAAAAATATATGTTAATTGACTGTTTATGTTATCAGTAAGGCTTCTAGTCAACAGTTAGGCTATGAGTAGGTAAGTTTTGGGGGAGTCAAAAGTTATACATGGATTTTCGACTGTATGCAGTCGGCACCCCTAACCCCTGTGTTGTTCAAGGGCCAGCTGTATTTCAAGTTTCCCAACTCTTTTTAAGTACGATGGGTTAAACAAGGTACTTCTAAGTGAAAAGAATAATAAATATAATTACTAGGCTGGCACGATGGCTCACACCTGCAATCCTAGCACTTTGGGAGGCTGAGGTGGGCAATTGCTTGATTTTAGGAGTTTGAGACCAGGCTGGGCAACATAGCAAAACCCCATTCTCTACAAAAATACAAAAAATGACTGGGCATGGTCTCATGCACCTGTAGGTAGTCCTAGCTACTGAGGAAGCTGAGGCAGGAGAATCATCTGAGCCTGGGGTTTGAAGCTGCAGTGAGCTGTGATCATGTCACTGCACTCCAGTCTGGGTGACAGAGTGAGACCCTGTCTCAAAAAAAGAAAAAACAAAAGACAAACAAAAACAAAAATACCCCACAAACAAACAAAACTCCCCAAAATCAAAAGCTTAATTATTATCATTTGTGAAGTTTTAGTAATTCATTTTCAATTAAATGACTAATAACTAGGCAATCATCATTTGCAACCAAAAATTCTGATTGATTTCTTTTCTTTCTTTTTTTTTTGAGACAGTCTCACTTTGTTGCCCAGGCTGGAATGCAGTGGCACAATCTTGGCTCACTTCAGCCTCTGTCTCCTGGGTTCAAGCGACTGTCCTGCCTCAGCCTCCTGAATAGCTGGGATTACAGGCATGCGCCACCAAACCTAACTTTTATATATATACATATATATATATACACACACACATATATATATATATATTTTTTTTTTAGTAGAGACAGAGTTTGACCATGTTGGCCGGATTGGTCTTGAACTCCTGACCTCAAGCGATCCATGCACCTTGGCCTCCCAAAGTGCTGGGATTACAGGCATGAGCCACTGCGCCTGGCCTGGTTGTGACTGGTTTCTAATTCTTAGTGTTACAGGGGCCTAATAAAAAAATGTTTGATAATGAGACATAATATTTTTGGCATGTAACTCTGAAAGGGTTTAGATAATTAAGTAATATAATATTAGGTCCTATGCCAGACCTTGAATCAGAATCTGTATTTTAAAAGGATCTCTAGGTGATCTGTATGCACATCAAAGTGTAAGGAGCACTGGTGTACATGATCTCAAATGAATAATTTAGACAATGCAGTGATAGTCAAGGTGTTTAGTTTTGCTTAGAAAAAGTCGCCATTTGCTAGATTTGAGGCTTAAAATTAAAAAGTGATATGTAGCTAGTACAAAGCCTCAAAAACACCCAAGTTCTTTGCCTACCTTCTCCTCAACCTTATCTACCTGTCCCAGTTCCTTCTGTGCTCTGGCCAAATAGATCTGTCAATTCCTTGTGCATGACAAGTTTTGCTTCCTCGGGGCTTCTACATGTGCTGTTCCTGGAATGCTACTTCCCTCCCTCTTCACACAACCAAATTATTCTAATATTTCTCTCTCTTTTAAAAAAGATATATTTCAGCTTTTATTTTAGGTTTGGGGGTGCATATGCAGGTTTTTTACGTGAGTATATTGCGTGATGCTGAGGTTTGGGGTATGAATGACCCTGTCACCCAGGTCGTAAGCATAATACCTAATAGTAGTTTTTCAGCCTTTGCCCCTTCTCTTTCCCTCTCCAGCCTCTAGTAATGCCCAGTGTCTATTGTAACCATCTTCGTTTCCATTGGTACTCAATGTTTAGCTCCTACCTACAAGTGAGAACATACAGCATTTAGTTTTCTGTTGCTGCATTAATTTGCTTAGGATAATGGCCTCCAGCTGTATCCATGTTGCTTTACAGGATATAATTTCATTCTTTATTGTGGCTGCATAGTATTCCATGGTGTATATGTGCCACATTTTCTTTATGTAATCCACCATTGAAGAGCTCCTGGGTAGATTCCATGTCATTGCTATTGTGAATAGTGCTGTGCTGAATATATGTGTGTGTATCTTCTTGGTGGAATGCTTTCTTTTCCTCTGGGTATACATCCAGTAATGAGATTGTTAGGCAAATGGTAATTCTGTTTTAAATTCTTAGAAATCTCCAACTGCTTTCCATAGTGGATGAACTAATTTACATTCCCACCAACAGTGAAGTAGGGTCTCCTTTTCTCCACATCCTTGCCAGTATTCATTATTGCCTGGATTTTTAATAAAAGGCATTTTAACTGGAGTGGATATCTCATTGTAGTTTTGATTTGCATTTCTTTGATGATCAATGATGTTGAGCACCTTTTCATATACCTGCTTGCCATTTGATATGGTTTGGCTGTGTCCGCCCCCAAATCTCATCTTCAATTGTAACTCCCCAAATTCCCACAGTTGTGGGAGGAAACTGGTGGGAAGTGATTGAATTATGGGGGCAGGTCTCTCCTGCATGGTTCTTGTGATAGTGAGTCTCACAATATCTGATGGTTTTAAAAATGGAAGTTTCCCTGCACAGCTCTCTTTTGCCCACTGACATTCATGTAAGATGTGACTTGCTCCTCCTTGTCTTCCATCATGATTGTGAGGTCTTCTCAGCCAGGAGGAACTGTAAATTCATTAAGTCCTTTTTTCTGTATAAATTACCCAGTCTTGGGTATATCTTTATTAGCAGCATGAAAATGAACTAATACACCATTTGTATGTCTTCTTTTGAGAAATGTTTACTCAGATCTTTTCCCCAATTTTTAATTGGATTATTAGATGTTTTTTCCTATAGATTTGTTTGAGCTCCTTATATATTCTGGTTATTAATCCCTTGTCAGATGGGTAGTTTGCAAATATTTTCTCCCATTCTGTGGGTTGTTGCTTCACTTTGTTGATAGTTTCCTTTGCTGTGCAGGAGTTTTTTAATTTGATGTGGTTCCATTTGTCGATTTTTGCTTTGGTTGCCTAGGCTTGTGGGGTATTACTTAAGAAATCTTTGCCCAGACCAGTGTCCTGTAGAGTTTCCCCAATGTTTTCTTTTACTAGTTTCATAGTTTAAAGTTGTAGATTTAAGTCTTTAATCCATTTTGACTTGATTGTATATGGCGAGAGATAAGGGTCCAGTTTCATTGTTCTATATATGAATGTGAATATGAATATTTCCCAGCACCATTTATTGAAAAGACTGTTCTTTCTCCAATGTATGTTCTTGGCACCTTTGTCAAAAATGAGCTCACTGTAGACTTATGGATTTGTTTCTAGGTTCTCAATTATGTTCCATTGGTCTATGTGTCTGTTTTTATGCCAGTACCATGCTGTTTTTGTTACTATAGCTCTGTAGTATGCTTAAAATCAGGTAGTGTGATTCTATCAGGTTTTTTTTTTTTTTTTTTTTTTCTTTCCAGAATGGCTTGGCTATTCTGGGTTTTTTCTGTTTTCATATAAATTTTAGGATTTTTTTTTAATTTCTGTGAAGACTGTCATTGGTATTTTGATAGGGATTGCATTGAATCTGTAGATTGCATTGGGCAGTATAGACATTTTAACCATATTGATTCTTCTCATCCATGAACATGGAGTATCTTTTCATTTTTAAATGTCTTCCATTACATGCAACAATGTTTTATAGTTTTCATTGCAGAGATCCTTCACTTCTTTGATTAAAGTTTATTCCTAGGTATCTTATTTTATTTGTAGCTATTGTAAACGGGACCATTTTCTTGATTTCTTTTTTCAGATTGTTCACTTTTGGCATATAGAAATGCTACTGATTTTTGTATGTTAATTTTGTATCCTATGTCTTTACAGAATTTATGAGTTCTAAAAGTTGTTTTTGTGGAGTCTTCAGTTTTTTCCAAATAAAATATTATATCATTTGCAAACAAGGATAATTTTACTTCTTCCTTTCCAATTTGGATGTACGTTATTTCTTTCTTTTGTCTGACTGCTCTAGTTAGAATATCAAGTAATGTATGTTGTATAACAGTGGTGTAAGTGTGCATCCTTGTCTTGTTCCAGGTCTTAGATGAAAGGTTTTCAGTTTTTCACCATTCAGTATAATACTAGCTGTGGGTTTGTTGTATATGGCTTTTATTATGTTGAGGTATGTTCCTTCTATACCTAGTTTTTGAGGGTTTTTATCATGAAGGGATATTGAACTTTATCAAATGCTTTTTTAGCATCACTTGAAATGATCACATCGTTTTTGTCTTTCACTGTGTTGGTATGATGTATCACATTGATTAGTTTGTGTGTGTTGCAACATCCTTGCATTCCTGGGGTAAAAGCCACATGGTCAATGTGTTGCTAAATTTGATTTGCTAGCATTTTCTTGAGGATTTTCTTATGAATATTCATCAGGGCTATGGGCCTTTAGTTTTCTTTATTTGACATATCTTTGTTTGGTTTTGTTATAGTAGTAGCCCAGTAGAATGAGTTTGGAAGTACTTTCTCCTCCTCCATTTTTCAGAATAGTTTGAGTAGGATTGGTATTAGTTTTGTTTTTGTTTTTGTTGTTGTTGTTGTTGTTGAGATGGAATCTTGCTTTGTCCTCCAGGCTAAAGTGCAGTGTTTCGATCTTGGCTCACTGCAACCTCTGCCTCCTGGGTTCAAGGAATTCTCTGCCTCAGCCTCCCAAGTAGCTGGGATTATAGGCGCCTGCCACTACGCCCTGCTAATTTATTTTGTATTTTTAGTAAAGATGGGGTTTTACTATCTTGGCCAGGCTGGTCTTGAACTCCTGACCTTGTGATTCACCTGTCTTGGCCTCCCAAAGTTTTGGGATTACAGGCTTGAGCCACCACATCTGGCTGGTATTAGTTCTTTTTTTTAGTGTTTGGTAAAACTCAGTAGGGAAGCCATTGGCTCCTGGGCCTTTCTTTACTGGGAGACTATTATGGTTTAAATCTCATTACCTGTTATTGATCTGTTCAGGTTTTGGATTTTGTCATGGTCCAATTTTGGTAGGTTGTATTTGTCTAGGAATTTATCCATTTCTCCTAGTTTTCCAATTTACTGGCATGTAGTTGTTCATAGTAGTGTCTAATGATCATTTAAATTTCTGTGGTATCATTGTAATATCACCTTTTTCATCTCTGATTTTATTTATTTAAGTTTTAGCTCTTTTTTTCTTAGTCTGGCTAAAAGTTTGTGAATTTTGTTTATCTTTTCAAAAAAACAGCTTTTAATTTCACTGATTTTTATTTTTATTTTTTTATTTTTCAGACAGTGTCTTGCTCTGTCGCCCAGGCTGGAGTGCAGTGGCGGGATCTCGGCTCACTGCAACCTCCGTCTCCTGGTTTCAAGCTGTTCTCTGCCTCAACCTCCTGAGTAGCTGAGATTACAGGCATCTGCCACCATGCCTGGCTAAATTATTTTTTTGTATTTTTAGTAGAGATGAGGTTTCACCATCTTGGCCAGGCTGGTCTTGAACCTCGTGATCCACCCACCTTGGCCCCCCAGAATGCTGGGATTACAGGCGTGAGCCACTGCACCCGGCCTTCACTGATCTTTTTATTTTTTCTCATTTCAATTTTCTTTATCTCTGTTTGGATCTTTGTTATTTCTTTCCTTCTACTAATTTTGGGTTTAGTTTGCTCTTGTTTGTCTAGTTCTTTAAGATGAACTCTCAGGTTATTTATTTCAAGTTTTTCTGTTTTTTTTATGTAGGCATTTATTACTATAAACTTTCCTCTTAGTATGGCTTTCTTCATATCCCAAAGGTTGTGTTATGTTGTGTTTTCCCTTTCATTTGTTTCAAAACGTTTTGAATTTCCTTCTTTATTTCTTTATTGACCCACTGGTCATTCAGGAGCATAGTGCTTAAACTCCTATGTTTTTGTATAGTTTCCAATGTTTCTCTTGTTATTGATTTCTAGTTTTATTCCATTGTGGTCAAAGAAGATACTTGATATGATTTCAATTTTTAAAATGTTTTAAGACTTGTTTAGTGGCCTAACATGTGAGCTATCCTTGAGAAGGATCCATGTGCTGAGAAGAATATGTATTCTGTAGCCATCGGCTGAAATGTTCTATAAATACCTGTTAGATTCATTTAGTTGAGAGCGCACATTATGTCTGATGTTTCTTTGTTGATTTTCTGTCTGGAAGACCTGTCCAGTGCTGAAAATGGGCTGTTGAAGTCTCCAGCTATTATTGCACTGGGGTCTTTCTCTTTAGCTTTGAAAGTATTTGCTTTATATATCTAGGTGCTCCAGTGTTGGGTGCATATGTATTTAGTTGTTATGTTCTCTTGCTGAATTGACTCCTTTGTCATTTATAATGACCTTATCTCTGACACGAAATCTATTTTATCTGACATAAGTATAGATCATTTCAGTTGTTTTTTTGGTTTCCATTTGCATGAAATATCTCTTTGCATCCCTTTATTTTCAGTCTATGTGTGCCTTTATTAATGAAGTGTGTTTCTCGCAGGAAATAGATCATTGGATGTTGTTTTTTAAAAATCCATCCAGCCACCCTATGTCTTTTGGCTGGACAGTTTAGTTAATTTACATTCAGTATTATTATTGATAAGTCAGGACTCACTCCTGCCATTTTAAACAATTGGTTTCCTGGTGGTTTTGTCGTCTTCCTTCCTGTCTTATTTTTTGTGAAGGTGATTTTTTCTTGTTGTATGTTTTAATTTCTTCCTTTTTATTTTTTACGTATCTGCTGTAGGTTTTTTGATTCGAGGTTACAATGAGGCTTGAAAATGACATCTTATAACCCATTATTTGAAACTGATGGCAAGTTAGCCCTGATTGCAAAAACAGACTAACAAAGAAGCAAAGAAAAAACTAATACTAATTCTACAATTTTAGTTCATCCCTCCTGCTTTTTAACTTTTTGTTGTTACTATTTATATCTTATTATACTATCTATGTCTCGAAAAGTGTTTAAAGTTACTATTTTTACTAAGTTCTTTTAGCCTTTCTTTTAGTATACAAGTAGTTTACACATCACTATTACAGTGTAATAATATGTTTATCTGTGTACTTACTATTACCAGTGAGTTTTGTACCTTAAGATGATTTCTTATTGCTTGTTAATGTCCATTTCTTTCAGACTGAAGAACTCTGTTTAGCATTTCTTGTAGGACAGGTCTGGTGTTCATTAATCCCCTCAGTTTTCGCTTGTCTGGGAAAGTCTTTATTTCTCCTTCATGTTTGAAAGATATTTTTGCTGGATACGCTATTCCAGGATAAAATATTTTTTTTCCTTTAGTACTTTAAATACATCATGCCACTCTCTTCTTGCCTGTATGGTTCCACTGAGATGTCTGCTGCCAGATGTATTGGAGCTTCTTTTATGTAATTGTTGCCTTTTCTCCTTCTGCTTTTAGGGTTCTTTCTTTTTCCTTGACCTTTAGAAGTTTGATTATTAAATGCCTCGAGATAGTCTTAGTTGGGTTAAGTCTGCTTAGTGTTTTACAACCTTCTTTAATTTGAATATTGGTATCTTTCTCTAGGTTTGGTAAGTTTTCTGTTATAATGCCTTTGAATAAACTTTCTACCTCCTCCTTGAGGCCAATAACTCTTGTATTTGCCCGTTTGAGGCAATTTTCTAATATCTTAAAGTCATGCTTCATTCTTTATTTATTTATTTTTTTGTCTTCTCTGACTGTGTTTTTACAAATAGCCTGTTTCATGCCCACTAATTCTTTCTTCTGCTTGATTAATTTGGCTATTAAGAGATGCTGAGGCATTCTTCACTATGTCAGTTGAATTTTTCAGTTCCAGAATTTCTGCTTGATTCTTTTTCATTATTTCAATCTTTTTGTTAAATTTATCTGATAGGAGTCTGAATTCCTTCTCTGTGTTATCTTGAATTTCTTTGAGTTTCCTCGAAATAGTTATTTTGAATTCTCTGTCTGAAAGGTCACATATCTCTTTTTCTCCTGGATTGGTGCCTTATCTAATTTGGTGAAGTCATGTTTTCCAGGATGGTCTTGAGGCTTGTGCATGTTAATTGCTGTCTGGGCATTGAAGACTTAGGTATTTACTGTAGTTTTTGCAGTCTGGGCTTGTTTGTTTACATCCTTCTTGGGAAGCATTCCAGGTATTTTAAAGGACTTGGGTGTTGTCATCTAAGTTTTTGGTCACTACAGCTGTATGTGTATCAGGGGCCACACCAAGCCCACTATTGCTATGACTCTTGCAGACTCATAGAGGTACCACCTTAGATAAGATCTCAGAAGATTCTCTGGATTTCCAGACAGAAACTCTTGTTCTCCTCCGTCACTTCTCCCACTTACCGCCAAAAATGGAGTCTCTCTGTGCGTGTTGAGATACTTGGGATTAGGAGAGAGGTGATACAGGTACTCCTGTGACCACTATACTAGAACAGTGCAGGGTCAGACCTGAAGCCCGCATAGCACTGGGTGTTACTCAAGGCCAACGGCAAACACTGCCTGGCTACTGCCAATGTTCACTCAAGCTTCAAAAGCTCTTCAGTCAGCAGTTAGCCAACGTAGCCATGCTTGTGTTCTTCCCTTCAGGGCAGCAAGCTCCCCTCTGGTCCAGGGAAAGTTCCGAAATGTCCTATTGAGCCAGGCTCTAGAGTCAGGAACCTTAGGAAGCTACTTGGTGCTCTATTCTACTGCAGGTGAGCTGGCACTCAAGACACAAGACAAAGCCCTTCCCACTTTTTTCTCCCTTTCCTTATCCAGAAGAAGACTCTTCTCATGGCTACCACTACCCCAGGCCCATGACAAGTACTACCTGGCTACCTCTGATATTGACTAAAGGCCCAAGAACTCTTCAGTCAGTTTATGGTGAATGCTGCCATGGGTCTCTCCCTTCAGGGCAGCAGGCTCCCTTCCGGTCCAGGGCAGGTCCAGAAGTGCTGCTCAGGAGCCAAAGCCTGGAACTGGGGACTACAGGAGGCTGCCTGGGGCTCTACCCCACTGTGGCCAACCTGGTACCTGAACTACAAAACAAAGTTCCCTTTATTCTTCCCCCTTCTTTCCTCAAGGAGGTGTCTCTCCCCATGTCCACCACAGCTGGGAATGTACTGGGTCACACTAAAGCCAGCATGTCTCTGAGTCTCACCCAAGACCCTCAGTGAGTACTATCTTATTTTTACTGATGTTTATTCAAGACCGAAGAACTCTTTAGCCAGCAGGTGATGAATCCTGCCAGGACTGGGTCCTTCCTTCAAGACAGCAGGTTTCCTTCTGGCTCAGGGTGTATCTATTATGCCACCAGGGGCCTACAGCCTAGCATGGGGACTTCAAGACTGCCTGTGCCATATTCTACTGTGGCTGAACTGGTATCCAAGTTGCAAGACAAAGTCCTCTTTACTTTCTCCTGTCCTTTCCTCAAGTGGAAGGAAAGAAAATCTCCTGGAGCTGCAAGCTGCACTGCCTGGGATTGGGGAAGGTTGACACAAGCACTCTCTTGGCCTCCTCAGTTGTTGTCTCAGTAGGATGCATGTCCAAGTCCACTGGCTCAGAGTGTAGCACAGCACCAGGACTTGCCCAGTAATTGCTGTCCCTCTGGCCTAGACTGCCTATTAAGTTTATTTAGGACTCCAGAGCACTTTAGCCAGTGGTGGAGAGGCTTGCTGGAACTCAGATTCTGGCCGCTGGGATGGACAATTCAACTCTGGCTAGGGCTGGTCTAAATGCTCAGCTGGACATCAGCTGATTTCTGCCCTGTGTTGCTTTCCACTGTGATAGGGTAGCACTGAATTCCAAAGTGAAGTCCCACAATCACTGTGCTCTCTTTTCCCAAGATCCTCTTTCCAGGAGATGGGGGAGGGGTAGTTTCATCAATTCAAGACTGTCTTTTCTACCATCTTCAGTGTTCTTTCCTTAATACGATGTTAAAATCAGATACTGTGATCACTCACCTGATGTTTGTTTTTTATGAAGGTGCTTTCTTGTGTGAACAGTTCTGGTGTTCCTGAGTGGGGAACGATCACTGGAGGATTTTATTCAGCCTTCTTACCTCACTCCTCTTCCACTCAATGTGTACTAACAGTAGCAGTTGTTATAATGATTATTTCACTCAGCAAATACGAATATGCAGTGTTAGTCAAAAATGTAATGTCCTTTAAATATAACAGATGTTGAATTATTGCACCATATTTTAAGTTGAGAGGTATAGGCAGTAACTGCAAGCACTAGATAATGGCAACTTTACTTTTTTTTTTTTTTTTTTTTGAGACAGAGTCTCACTCTGTTGCCCATGCTGAAGTGCAGTGGTGCGATCTCAGCTTACTACAAGCTCTGCCTCCCAGGTTCACGGCATTCTCCTGCCTCAGCCTCCCGAGTACCTGGGACTACAGATGCCTGCCACCATGCCCGGCTAATTTTTTTTTTTGTATTTTTTTTTTTGGTAGAGATGGGGTTTCACCATGTTGGCCAGGATGGTCTTGATCTCCTGACCTCGTGATCTGCCTGCCTTTTCCTCCCAAAGTGCTGGGATTACAGGTATGAGCCACCACGCCCGACTGATAACTTTACTTTTAAAGTATGGTTCATTTAATGGAAATTCAAATAAAGTATGTGGTAGTTCACATTCAAATGCAAGGTGGGAACTTTATTGGTTTTTAAACATTCTTTAACAAGTTTATTTTAATATAATGTTAAATTATTTGAAGCTAATTGTTTCTTCCTTCCTTTATTTAATAACCATTTATTGAATGTTTACCTTATGCAAGACTCATTGCCAGGCCTAAATACAAAGATCTGTAAGACATAATTCCTTCCTCAGATAATTTACAGTCTAGTATGAAAAAAAGGTATTTTGAAACAGAAAAATTGGAAATCATTGTGATACACACTTTATTGATAACATAATGGTAGTGCATAGTTGGCACTAGCTGTGATTCTGGAGGTAGAGTGCATGACTAAGGCCTACAGTGAGCAATCTTATCTCAGTTCTCACTACCACTGCAATTGGATTGAGAATAAGCATGAGACTCAAAAGCAGTCAATGAATCAAAAGTCAGTGTGACGAGATCCTTGATCTTTCTTGCTGGATCAAAAAAACAAAAAACAAAAAACAAAAAAAACCCCAAAACACCCAGGAAGAGTATAAGACTGGAGTTCTGCCAGCATCTTGCTGCCACCGAAGCATGAGATTGAAGCCAGCATAGCAACCGGCTTTGCTGACAGTCCTTCTTTCAAGAGGAGATTATGACACATAGTGAGATAGGAAGGATGTGACTGCACAGAGAAAGGACGATGTGAAGACACAAGAAGAAGATGGATATCTGCAAACCAAGGAGACAGGCCTCAGGAGAAACTGAACCTCCTGACACCTTGTTCTTGGACTTTCAGCTCCCAGAACTATGAGAAAATAAATTTCTGTTGTTTAAGCCATCTGATCTGTGGTGTTTTGTTATGACAACCCTAGTAAACTAAAAGAAGTGTCAATTCATATTAGGTGTAGAGAAAGAAAGTATACATTGAAGGGAGAGCCAAAGAAAAAGATAGTTAATGTCATCAAACTATGTTATTTTACTTTAGAATCAGTAATATATGCACACATTACAAAATGTCATATATTTTAATAAATAGCTACTATTTTTATTTACTGCATGTTTGAAACACATTTTCTTTTACTCTAGTATAGAACATTTTCATGGTGAAAATATCAATGTAAATAGAAAGCAGCTGAATCATGGCTAAGTTGGTGGCTACTTTTGTATTTTGAAAGCAATCTATTTTATCTCTAAATAATCCTTTTATTGTGTCTGAAATTATGCAGTTAGAAATTTATTACATTTGATCTCTTTAACTTGAAGATTTTTATCTTCATTGATTCATTTTTAGGGCTTTATATAAAAGTGAAATTTAGGCTGGGCATGGTGGCTAACGCCTGTAATCTCAGCACTTTGGGAGGCTGAGACAGGCGGATCACCTCAGGTCAGGAGTTCAAGACCAGCCTGGCCAACATGGTGAAACCCCGTCTCTACTAAAAATACAAAAAAAAATTAGCTGGGTGTGGTGGCAGTCACCTGCAATCCAAGCTACTAGGGGGGCTGAGGCAGGAGAATTGCTTGAACCCGGGAGACGGAAGTTGCAGTGAGCCGAGATCATGCCATTGCACTCCAGCCTAGGGGACAAGAGCGAGACTTCGTCTCAAAAAAAAAAAAAAAAAAGTGAAATTTATAGGGGCAGAAAGAGGTATGTATGGAGGATAACTTCAGGGAGGCCATGAGAGCCTTATTTAATTTGACTCAGAAGCTGACCTTTGTGTGTAAACCTCTGAAAGGAAAATAAGAGGACCAAGGGAGAAAAGAGAGAGCTCAAATAGATAAACTTCACCTTTTCACCTTGGGCCCACCTTAAAAATATAGTGTTCTATGGGGAAAGGATTCCCCATTCAATAAATGGTGCTGGGAGAATTATGCAGAAGATTGAAACTGGTCCCTTTCCTTATGCCATATACAAAAATTAACTCAAGATGGACTAAAGACTTAAATGTAAAACCCGAAACTATACAAATCCTGGAAGACAACCAAAGCAATACCATTCAGGAAACAGGTACAGGCAAAGATTTCATGAAGAAGATGCCAAAAGCAATTGCAATGAAAGCAAAAGTTGACAATTGGGAGCTAATTAAACTAACGAGCTTGTGCAGAGCAAATGAAACTATCAACAGAGTAAATAGACAACCTACAGAATGGGAGAAAATTTTTGTAAACTATGCATCTGACAAATGTCTAATATCCAGCCTTTATAAAGAACTTAAATTTATAAGAAAAGAGCAACCCCATTAGAAAGTGGGCAAAGGACATGAACAGACACTTCTCAAAAGAAGAAATACATGCAACCAACAATGATATGAGAAAGCTCAACGTCACTGATCACTAGAGAAATGCAAATCAAAACCACAAATGCAAATCAAAATCACATCACTCAAAATGGCTATTACTAAAAAGTAAAAAAAAAAAATAACAGGTGCTGGTGAGGTTGCAGAGAAAAAGGAACATTTATACATTGTTGGTGGGAGTGTAAATTAGTCCAACTATTGTGGAAGACAGTGTGGCAATTCCTCAAAGACCTAGAGACAGAAATACCATTTGACCGAGCAATCCCATTACTGGGTATATAACCAAAGGAATATAAATCATTCTATTATAAAGACACATGCATATGTATCTTCATTTACAGCATTATTCACAATAGCAAAGACATGGAATCTACCTAAACACCTATTAATGATAGACTGGATAAAGAAAACGTGGTACATATATACCACGTAATACTATACAACCATAAAAAGAATGAGATCATGTCCTTTGCAGGGACATGGATAGAGCTGGAGGCCATTATCCTTAGCAAACTAACGCAGGAACAGAAAATCAAACACCGCATGTTCTCACTTATAAGTGGGAACTAAATGAAGAGAACACATGGACAAACAGAAGGGAAAAACACACACTGGAAGCTATGGGAGGGTGAAGGTGGATGAGGGAGAGGATCAAGAAAACTAACTAATAGGTACTAGGCTTAATACCTGGGTGATAAAATGATCTATACAACAAACCCCCATGACACCACAAGTTTACCTACGTAACAAGCCTGTACATACACCCTTGAACTTAAATAGAAGTTTAAAAAATAGAGCTTTTCAGTGGCCAAAATTTCCTATGTTGTTTTCCTTTTTAAAAAATCACTAGACCACACAAACAAACCTGTACAAAATTGTTTATAGTAGCTTTATTTGTAATAGCCTCAAACTGAAAACAACAAAATATTCCCCAATGGGTGAATGATTAGACTGTGGAACATCCATATATTGGAATACTACTCAGCAATCAAAAGATCACACTTATTGATATAGATGACAATTTGGATAGAGTTCAAGGGAATTATGTAGAGTGAAAAAACCCTGTCCCTAAAGGTTACACACTGTACTGTTTCATTTATATAACATCCTCAAAATGATAAAATTACAAAGATGGAAGACAGATTAGTGGTTGCCAAGAGTTAGAGTTGTTATATGGGGAGGGAGGCAGGTGCATCTATAAAGGGGTAGTAAGAGGGAGATCTTTGTGGTGAGGTCTGTATTGTTTATAGTGATAGTTACATGGAATTACACACGATAAAATGAAACAGAGCTATATACAGACAATGTACCAATGTCAGATTCCTGGTTTTCTTACTGTACTATAATTACCACAAGATGTTACCATGGGGGAAATTGGGTGAAGGGTACATGAGACCACTCTGTATTATCTTTGCAACTTCCTGTGAATCTATAATTATTTCAAATAGAAAGTAAGATATAAAAAATCATTTGAGGGCTTTCATCATTAGAGAAATTCTTACTGGATTCAATGGAGGCAGTTTCTTTGGGATCCTTACTTTAATGACATGCTAGAGAAAAATGAAAAGTAGGTGAGAGACTGGAGAAGGCAGTAAGCCTTGCCGTGCAAATTTAGTGAGCCATATGAAATGTCAGAGAGCATATTGATTTTCACAAGACTAAAGGCCTTTAGAATAGAGGCTTCTAAAATAAATAATTCATTTATACAATGTCACCTAATGCATAGCTGTAGTTACAGGGTGACTCTTGATCATAGGGATGGAAAGGAAGTAGAGATTCCCACAGTCCCCTCACATGGTTACAGAAAGGCCATAGTGAACTTCCTTCTCTCCTCTCCCCTCAGCTACAGTGCAACTTAGTTTCAGTTTAGTTTTTGATCTGGGGAACTTGAACCATCTCTAGGTAATTTCTAGTCCAGAGAACTTGTACTTGCACAATGTCCTTCTTGGGCAAAGTCCGAAGTTTGGCTGTAGCAAATTTGAATCCTTGTGGGGGTTCCCTTATTAGAGAACAAAGATTAAGAATGACTAGAAATCTTCCAGATGTTGAAAAAGACAATTGAAATTAATTTCTTCGTAGAGGGGCAGAAATAAACTCTAAAGAGTTAATTTACATAAGGCCAGTGTCCAGGTAGCAGGAGGAAGTAACTAACACAGTGCACGCTTTTCTTCTTTTGGTTTTCATCCAGTCCTTCCATAAACCACTTCTGTCTGGGCCTCTATTTCCTTATATGCAATAACAGCTAATTGTGGTATCTCCTGTGTTTTCTGGCATTATCTTAAATTTGGTTTCATATCTGTTCCTTTTGAAGTGAGAGTGGAACTGCCACGTGGAAATACTAAGGTTGTAGTAAGTACCTCAGCAACGGAAGGAAGTCAGAACTAGAGATTTAGACATTTAGAACTTGAGTGGCAGTATACAGTAATACTTTGGAGCCACATTTCTTGGGTCCAAACCCTGGTTCTCTAGCAAGTTATTTAACCTGCGTCTTAGTTTTTCATTTTGTGAAATGGAGATAAATGGGGATGAGAATAGTCTTACAGGATTTTGGGAGGATTAGTCAATAAGCCCTGCTGAACACTGTTTACTATTGCTAGTATACTAGTGTTTTCCACTTTTCTCTCCCTGATAGTTTGTACATAACAGGTGCGCAGATAAATATCGGCGACATGCCTCTAATTCCAAGAAATCGTTTGCCTTGGTTGACCCGCTAAATAATATTAAGAGCCTTTCTCTTTAAGAGAGCAGCAAATTACTTTTCATTAATATCATCAACATAATATTAGTCTTAGTTGAGAGATTCAGCGTGGCAGCATTTCACACAATCGAGCTTCCTTATTGATCATGTCATAAAAGCATTTCTATTTCGTAAGGACTCAGTTCACGTCATACACCCATCTGATGCTCCTTTTTCGTTAGTCTCCTTCTCCTAAGTGGGCTTATCTGTCTCCTGGTATCAGGAAGGCACTAACTTTTCCTTTGGATTGTTAGGGTAGCAAAGTGACTTTCAAATTCAGCGTTCTGGCTCCGTCTGCAGCCTGGGGAGGAGGAAATGGGGCGGGACGCCTTCGGATTCCTGGGCAGGGCTTGAGTGGCGTACCTCGAGGCGCCGGCGACGCTGGCGTGTGACGTTACTGCCTGACGCAGGCGCAGTGCCGCCCGGCCTCGGTTGGGTCCCCTCCCCTCCTCCTCCGCCCCCTTGGGTGTCGGTGGCTGCGGCCAGGGTCTGGACCGGGGCGGCGGGCCCGGGCGGCGGGGCTAGAGGGTGTGGGCACCGGCAGAGCTTCGTAGGCTGCATCCGGCTCGGTGCTGCTGCCGCCGCCGCCCCTGCTGCCGCCCAAGGCCCTCGGCGTTCCGGGCAGAGAGGCCAGAGGGATTTGGGGCTGCAGTGGCACACGCCCAGGTGAGGGGATGGGCCGGGCCAGGCGGGGTTGAGGTCGTCAGCCCGTTTTTCCAGTGTCTCTGGAACTCGATCAACCTGGTTGGAGTCCGAGAGCTTTGGCTTCGTCGTGGCTGCCTGCTGCGGCGGCCACTCTGTCATATTCCTTTGCCATCATTACCTGCAGGGCTGGCACCTATAGACCGGGGGTTGGAGGTCAGTGAGAAAGTCTGGAAGGGCCATGACAGTCGGATGGCTGGGGACTTTGATTCAGGAGCGGTTCCTGCGGGTGATGGTAAGGTGCTCCACTTGCTGGTGTGTGGACTCGGCGGGAAGGACCAGGACCGTGCACCCGCAGGCTCGGACTTCAGCCTTGCCAGCTGCACTGGGTTGTGGTAGACCCCATGCTGCTTAATATAGGGTCGGTTGACCGAGGGTGGGCAAACCTTGGAACAACCCCCGCTTTCTTCTCCAGGATTGATGTGTTTTGTATTCTGAATTGGTGCTTGCTGCACTGCACTCTGGAAGAGTACGTTTCAGCAGAATTTCCTGTTGGTCAAAGGAAGGTGAAGAAAAGTTGATTTTCCTTCCGGAGAGTATTTGTTGTTGTCATTTTTTTACCTTCCTCTTGGCCTTAGTGTTGACGTTTGTTAAAGGTAAAAGTTCATGTAAATTTCCTCTTTAAGGAAATCATGGACTTTATAACAGTCTAAGCGCCTGTAAGTTTCAACCAGTTTAGTGGTTGCTGCTTTCACCCTGTGCATAGCAATGAACTTGTTTTATTCCAAGTTAAATATACAAAGTATAAAAATAGATGAATACCCAGAATACTTTGTTTTGTAACTCTTGAGTGGTACATATAATTATGTGCATATATTATCACATTTAATCATAACAATCCTATAATGTAAAGTCTACTATTCCCATTTTCTAGATGAAAGAACAGAATAGACCTACAAAGTAACATGTTCAAAGTCAGAGCTGTGTCTGAAACCAGGTAATCTGACTCGTTTGCAGTCCCTTAGTCAGTATGCCATACCAACTCCCAAGCACCCTGTGATTTTGCAGGATTTTCATTTGATAAAAAGTATGCCAGGAAGGACATTATGGCACTGTTTCTGCCAGCAAGGACCCAACAGTTTGAGAGAAACTTTTTCAATGTCACATTTTGAGTATGTTTTAAACATAGGATTTGATCTCTAGGACCTTGGATTACCAAACTCATGCTCTTAAGTACAGTGGTTTTGGGACCTTTGGAAGGCTTTAATTTGGAAGTTGTAGTCTTATTTTATACTTAGGCGTATTTCTTGTTTGGAAACTTTAAACAAGGAAACGTAATATTGGACTAAAAGAGTTTCCTCCTGTTTGTGCATGATTAAGTAACCAAATCATATAATCCGAAATAGTTATGCTGCCCATAAAGCCAGAATACCTTGTATAATTGGTTAAAATGCCATTCTTTCCAGGTTTAAGATGAAACGCTGCAGAAAGGCCTTCTGAAGAAAAGGAGAAGGAAAAACAGAACGTTGCAAACTCTGGAAATAAAAACGTGGGTAAGTATTTTTGGCTAAGTTTTAAAAAGGTCAAATTTTCAGTTAAAGCTCAGAGAAAAATCTTCTGACTTTCTTTTTTTTTTTTTTTTTTTTTTGAGACGGAGTCTCGCTCTCTCTTTCGCCCAGGCTGGAGTGCAGTGGCGCCATCTCGGCTCACTGCAAGCTCCGCCTGCCGGGTTCACGCCATTCTTCTGCCTCAGCCTCCCAAGTAGCTAGGTCTTCTGACTTTCTTTTTCAGTTGTGGTTTAATCTGCCTATATTGCTGGGGAATGGGGGTGGGGTGGTGGTGATATGTAATGTAATCTGTTAATCATTTTACTTGACTTTTGAGCTATTGATACCTGATTGACAATTAACTCATGTGCTTAACCTGTGCATTGGCAGGAGAAAGCAAGGAAATCCTTTGCTTAACAGGTGTCAAAATTCTGTTCTCTCTTTTGCCTGCTCTTTAATCTGCCTATGTTTGTAAAGTGTTTTTAATAAGAAATTGAGAAAATGAAGAAAAGTAGTTGACTTTTGGTTTGTTTTTCATAGAATATTGTGTATGGCTGAACTCAAGTTTTTTTTTATGAGTTCTACAGAGAATAATAGAAGACATGATCAAAGATGATTAAGAAGCATTGTAATTCATTTCATAACTAGCTATTGAGTATCATATGTCAGACATCCAGGCTTCCGGTAATAGAGTAATGGTCTTCATGGCCCTGGAGAGCACTACAGTAGTGCATTTTCTCTTAGAAGGTAACATTTTTGTGAACTGATATATTTTCTTTATTTGATAAGCAAGTATGTTTTTGGTTTATGTAGAAGACTAGGAAGTGAGCATTACTCATATAGTAAGTGTATTTATAATAAAAAATTTCGTATTATTTTAGTTGGTAAAGCAGGATTCTGTATGAGTGCTGCCTTAATGTACAGTGGGAAACTAGGGGTTTTTTTTTGTTTTTTTGTTTTTTGTTTTTTTTTTGAGACACAATTTCACTCTGCCTCCCAGGCTGGAGTGCGGTGGTGCAATCTCTTCTCACTGCAACCTGTGCCTCCTGGGTTCAAGTAATTCTCATGCCTCAAGCTCCTGAGTAGCTGGGATTACAGGCATATGCCACAACGCCTGGCCAATTTTTGTATTTTTAGTAGAGACCGGGTTACACCATATTGGCCAGGCTTGTCTCGAATTCTGATCTCAAGTGATCCACCCGCCTCGGCTTCCCTAAGTGGTGGGATTACAGGTGTAAGCCACTGTGCCTGGTGAAACTAGGATTTTTGTAGACTTTATTTTAGCATACTGTATTTCATGTTAAAGATAGTGACAGAATTTTAAATTTTTATGGGAACTTAGCAAAATTAATATTTTAATTTGAGAAAAATTTGAGGAGCTTATATAGAAGATACATGGTCAGATAGGGAACTGTTTAGGTGATGAATTGGAGGGAGGTGAGCTTTGAAAACTGGTGACCAGTTAGAGGCTATTATAATTATCCAGGTGGGAAATGAGAACTACAGTGCAAATTGGAATTAAGAAATGGAGATGGATTTAATAGATGTAAAGGAGGTAGATGGATAGGATTTAGTGGGCTTGAGGGAAAATGAAGTCAGGGTAATTTCTAGCCACCATCATCTTTATGCATATATTAATGTTTAATAAATACTTTTGGGATGCTTAGAATGAATTCTCTGGTTTGGGAAGCTGAGTAGATTCTGGGGCCCTTTACTGAGGTAGGACGTATAGGAAGAGCAGTAGATTGGGGAACATGATTGGAGATGAGTTCAGTTTGATCCATTAAATCTGAGGCATCTGTGACTTCTAAGAAATGTCATTAGGCAGTTGTATATATGGATCTGAGTTAAGCAGAATACCCAGCTTGAGATGTAAATTTTGGAGTCAAAATTTAAAGTTAGTTAAAAGCAATGGCAATGGATGAAATCACTCATGGGAAAATGTAGAGTGAAAATAGAAGAGAAATGAGGATGGAGAACAACAGCATTTAAGGGTGAGGCTGAAGAAAAATACGCCTCAAAGGAGTGGGCAGGGAAGTAAGATTGGGCAAGAGAGTCACAAAAGTCAGTGGAAGAACCAAGTTTAGAGAAAAGGAATGAATATTAGACATCTATAGACATCAAATAAGGTGAGGACAACTAAAGTATCCATTGGACATATCACTTAAGAAATTGTTGATGACCCGAGCAAGAGCAGTTTTACAAGTAAAGCTAATTCACACTGGGTAAGGGATATGGATGTTGAAATAGCTAATGTCATTTACTATTTCAGAAAGTTTAGTTGTAAATGGAGTAGAGGAGATAGCTAAAGCTATGAGTTTGAGAGAAGGTTTGTTTTTTAAGATATAAGGGATATAAGCACATGTTTATTTGCTGAAGATAAAGAGTCATCAGAAAGAAAATTGGAAGATAGAGGAATGAGGCAAAATAATTGGTGAAGCAGAGTCCCTGAACGAACTGGAAAGGATGTAATACAAGGGTTCAGGTCAAGGGTACTTTAGATAGACTTCTTACTGAGACAGGAAGGAAGGGAAGGAAGGAGGTGATGATTATGTATACAGATAAATTTGTAGGAGGCAGGGTAAAGGGTTACTCTACAAAGTTTATGCAGGAGACTCTGACTTATGGTAGAAAGAGGAAAGAGTTCACTCTTGTTATTGGTAGCCTTCTTGGTGTGGCATTGCTGACTCCTGATCTTTTAGTAGGGAGGAGGAGGAGAGTGAAGTGGTTTAGCTTAAGATGACATATATGAATCATCAGGTTAGAGATACCTTGAAGATCTCTTGCAAAATTACCCTTCTCATACTTTGTATTAGTATCTATGGCTAAATAACAAATTGTCCCAGAACTTAGGGGTTTAAACTGATAAACATTTATTATCTCAATTTCTGTGGATCAAAAATTTGGGAATTAACTAAACTGGGTGCTTCTGGCTCAGGGTCTTTGAGGAGGATGCAGCAAAGATGTAGGCTGGGACTTTAGTTATCCAGGGTAGTGGTCCTCAACCTTTTTGGCACTAGGGACCAGTTTCATAGAAGACAACTTTTCCATGCACCCGATGGGTGGGGTTGATGGGGGGATGGTTTCAGGATGAAGCTGTTCCACCTCAGATCATCAGGCATTAGATTCTCTTAAGGAGTGCACAACCTAAATCCCTCACAGGTGCAGTTCACAGCTGGGTTTGCGCCCCTATGAGAATAATGCCACCCGCTGATCTGACAGGAGGTAGAGCTCAGGTGGTAATCCTCACTCACCTCCGGCTGTGTGGTCTAGTTGCTACCAGGCCACAGCAGTCTGTGGCTTGAGGGTTGGGGACCCCTGATCTAGGGGCTCAACTGGGGCTGGAGGGTTTAATTCCATGATGGCTCACTAGTTTAGCTGCTGGATGGAGACCAACAGCCTTTTTTGTCATAGTCACATAAAAGTTCAATTTCAATTATAGTGATTTTCTTGGTTCACAGGAATTGGCTATTATGTGGATCCATTTGGCTCTCTCCCTAGCAACATTCTAATTGAAAAAATATTTTCTTTGAACTTGATATGATGAGAGTGTTGGTAAACACATGTGACCATTTTCCCCGTCCCTGTCTCCCAAGTCCCTGTTTTTTTGGGTGGGTAGTTTGAGTATATATCAGGTGAGGGTTCCTGACCCAAGTGGCTTAAGACTGGAAGATATAAGAAGAGCCTAAATGCTACATAGGAAAAAAGAAATAGTTTTATTTCAAAAAATCCTTTAGAATTTTTCTTTGTTGATGCTAGGATTTTAGTGTTATTTTGTGTTTTAGAATATTTTAAATAAACATGGAAGTGAGAAATTGAATTGTTGATTAAAAGAAACTTACAGAATATGTTTGTCAGCCAATATGAAAAAAGCATAAATGAAGCCCTATAACTAATTAATTTATGGTATGGGGACTACCCCTTTCATTCATGGTAATTTCTATTGATCTCTTTGTATCGCTCACCGTATTAAGGAGTATGTTGAAGGTAGTAATTACCACTAAAGTATTACTATTAAAAGTAGATAATATTTAAAAGTCATGATTTCTTCTAGATTTAGAGAGATTGTAGTTAGCTGTCTCTACCCTCTTAGTTGATACGTTTTCTACAGCTTTTTTTTTTTTTTTTTTTGAGACGGAGTCTTGCTCTGTAGCCCAGGCTGGAGTGCAGTGGCCAGATCTCAGCTCACTGCAAGCTCCGCCTCCCGGGTTTACGCCATTCTCCTGCCTCAGCCTCCCGAGTAGCTGGGACTACAGGCGCCCGCCACCTCGCCCGGCTAGTTTTTTGTATTTTTAGTAGAGACGGGGTTTCACCGTGTTAGCCAGGATGGTCTCGATCTCCTGACCTCGTGATCCGCCCGTCTCGGCCTCCCAAAGTGCTGGGATTACAGGCTTGAGCCACCGCGCCCGGCCTTTCTACAGCTTTTTAAGTTTTTGAGGCCGGGCACAGTGGCTCACGCCTGTAATCCCAGCACTTTGGGAGGCTGAGGCGGGTGGATTACAGGGTCAAGAGATCGAGACCATCCTGGCTAACACGGTGAAACCCTGTCTCTACTAAAAATATGAAAACAAAATTAGCCAGGTGTGGTGGTGGGCACCTGTAGTCCCAGCTACTCGGGAGGCTGAGGCAGGAGAATGGCGTGAACCCGGGAGGAGGGGCTTGCAGTGAGCCGAGATTGTGCCACTGTACTCCAGACTAGGTGACACAGCGAGACTGTTTCAAAAAAAAAGTTTTTGAAAAAAATTTTTTGATAAGTATTTAGGTGAACTAGCATAAATTTCTGACTATGGAGGTGAGGTTTGGTAAAATACAGCATTTTTAGTTGGACGATATGACTTCTTAGATGTTCAGAGTTCTTCCATATATAAACATGAAGAATCATTTTTGTAGCATAGATTATGATATTAAAAATTATGTTTGTTTCGTTATAGTGTTTGGATCATCAGTCGCCATACCTGAATATTTCTTTTGCCTGGTATTTGATTTTCTTCTAAGAATCATGCTAACTAGTACTTGTGGAACTATGTTATTAATATTGGTACTTTCTTGATTGTTATTTGTGGCAACTAATTTCTTTTGGTTATAAATATAAATCCTGTTATTAAATGTTTTTCGGCTGGGCACAGTGGCTCATGCCTGTAATCCCAGCACTTTGGGAGGCTGAGGCAGGTGGATCACCAGGTCAGGAGATCAAGACCATCCTGGCTAACACAGTGAAACCCTGTCTCTACTAAAAATACAAAAAATTAGCCGGACATGGTGGTGGGTGCCTGTGGTCCCAGCTACTCAGGAGGCTGAGGCGGGAGAATTGCTTGGACCCGGGAGGCGGAGGTTGCAGTGAGCCAGATCGTGCCACTGCACTCCAGCCTAGGCGACAGAGAGAGACTCTGTCGCAAAAAAAAAAAAAAAAAAAAAAAATTATTTTTTACTTCTTGTAAGGAATGAAATGCATTTTAATGTTTACTGCCATGCACTTTATTGTTTTTTAGCTTTCACTTTTTTGTTGAATTAATTTTTTTCTTTAAGAATATTAATAAAAGTAGCTTAGCTACTACTGCTATAATGTTTTTTGTCAAGTGCTGTGCAATGAATTTTATGTTTGCTTTATGTTTTTAATACCTTCAGCATCTCTTCAAGGAAGAGATGACCATCCTACTATTTGGAAACAGGCTCAAAGAGATTCGGTAGCTTGCTCACAGCTAACAAAAGTATAAAAGGGATGAAGCCAGCTTTCCATTTCAAACCTGGTTTTAAAGCCTACTCTATTTCTAAGATACCAGACAATTTCTATCATTTCTGATTGAATGTTATTTTACCACATAATTCTATTGGGCTTCAGAACTAGTTAACAGGTGAAATTGTGTTGTGTATAGAATCCTGGGACTGAAAAGGACCTGGAGTGACCCTTCCTAGGTAGTAAGGATTATACCTAATCTATTTTACCTAAGAGAATAATTGTTTATTTTGTCTGCATTTGAATAAACAGAATAGGACATTATATAATTTTGATTTATGTGCACAGAGATGCTGACCCTGGCCAGAATTGTTAAGGAGGCTAAGTGTGCATTTGTTGCCCATCTCGTTTTGAAGATTTTCCCCATCTTTAGGAATCTTAGGCTTTTGGGATATTCATACGTCCTGCTTCTGAATGAGAAAAGCACTCTAATGAATCAATTTACACTAATGCCACATGGTAATCATGATGGTAGATATTATTGAAATCCCATTAAGATATCTTTGCATTCGTAAAAGTATTGGTTAGCATTCTATTTAACTAAATGGATGGTGTAATTTTAGGCCTTGTTGTATCATGATGGGAGCAATTTTTAAGCAGAGAGGGCCCTACAAATCACTGTACATGTAATGGGTAATGCCAACCTTTTTATACATTCCAATACTATCTTAAATGTATAAAGTTTACATAATTATTTTAAGTGAGATATTCAATTGCCGTAGACACATATTTTGTATACTTTATCTGTGTAGCATCATAGAGTTGGAAGGAACTTGACAAAGTCATTAGTTCCAGGCCATCTACCTGAGGCTTGGTTAGTGCTTTGATCATTTTTGTCACTCTAGAAATAGTTTACATGAATTAAACACTCCTTGAAACTTTAGTTTGAATAAAAATGTTGTATGATCTGGCTTGTATTTTACTTTTGTTTTGGGATCTCCTTAGGCCATGGGAAAGATAAACAATCTATTCAGGCAGATCTTTTGTTTTGGTATTTACTGAGCTATTTGGATCAATGACTTGGTGTTTTAATTGTTAAGAAGGAGATAAATGTCTTTAAACTTGGTAACCCTACACAAATTATCTGAAGATGATTTGTTACATATGTGCAGAAACCAAACAGTTAAAAGTTTTCAAGTTAAGCGTTTGCTCTGCAACGTTTAATATTGATCAGTAAATGTAGAAAGCAGTATAGAAATGTGATTGTACAGAGTACATAATTCACAGAATTTCTTGTATACGGTAATGGTGCTGTGTGCTAACAGGTACTTAATCTTGGTGATGAAGAGAGTGTATGTTGGTGGAGTTCAAAGGAGAGCTCTAAAGTTGGTTTATTTTACAACCCTTAAAAAACTATGATTAAATCCAGAAGACTTTAATATAATGGTCTGAAGATTTGTGAATAGCTTAGGTCCAAAGATTGTGATTTCATTGTTGCATGAGGGATTTGGGTATGATTAAAATTTTTCTTTTCATTTTTGTTGTATTTGGAATTGGGTTGTTAAAATATTGAATATTCTGTTTCTTTACTTTTTTTTGGCAGGCCGGTTGTAGGGGGTGGGCAAGAAATACTGTATTGAGATCTCTTCTTAGCTCTAGCAAATGAGAACCAGTTTTTCTTTTTTCTTTTCTTTTTTTTTGAGACAGGGTCTTGCTGTGTCACCCAGGCTGTCATGCAGTGGTGCAATCATAGCTCACTGTAGCCTTGACCTTCCAGGCTTAAGTGTCCTTCCCATCTCAGCCTCTCCAGTAGGTGGAACTACAGGTGCTTGCCACCACACCCAGCTAGTTTTTATATTTTTTTGTAGAGACAGGGTTTCGCCATGTTACCCAGGCTGGTCTCCTGGGCTCAAGTGATCCACCCATTTCAGCCTCCCAAAGTGCTGGGATTACACGTGTAAGCCACAACACCCAACCAGTGAACCAAATTTTCTTGAGGGTATAAAAGATCATTTAGGAGTGTCTTTGGCCCTGAATACATTGGAAATACTTGCCTGTCTTTGACAATAGCTCATAATGATGTATTTTTTATAACGATGCATTTATTTCATTCATTTATGAAGCAAATATTTATTGAAAGACTGCTCAATGCCAGGAACTTTGTTGAGTATTGGATACCCAAATGAGTAGGGCAAGCTCATCCTTAAGGAGCAGCTATTAGTGGGGGAGATACATTTCTAAACTGATAATTACAATACAGTGTGATAAGTACTAAGAGACAGGTAGTCATTCAGGCAGCATTTATTTAGAATTTTCTATATCGTTAGACATTCTACTAAAGATTATGAATATTCTAAATCTTACACTTAATACTCAGAATTTCTGAGTTGTGTGGTAGACTTTTTAAGCCCAATAAATATTTATTGAATGGATAAGCAAAAACATATAAAAAAAGGTTATATTACACTTCCTGTGTTGCTCCAAATAATTAAAATCAAATATACTTTGCCATGACAGTGCCAGGGTAAGCTGTGGCTCTTCACAGCTAGGTCTTCTCAAGTGGTAAGTAATGTTGTATGGACATATTCAAGCTTAAGCCTGATAAAGGAAACCTTATTTCACACAGTTCTGTTCAACTTATGGGATATTTGTTTTAGAGGAGCCATGAAGCCGTGGAAGGGGATTAACCAGTGCACTGAGCTTTCTTGAGGATCTGTGGGCAGGTTCACAGATGGGAATTGGGCAAATTGTAATCAACCAGTTCTTTCCAACTCTCCTTCTTTGAGTTAATCAACTCTTGCTGAGATGGGGTGGAATTGGGGGATTTGGGTCAAGCTGTGGTGACGAAAGTTCTCGCATCCTTAATTCCTTTCAGCTGTCACCCTACGGTCATCCTTCTGCTAGCTGTTATTCCACAAATTAAATGTTAAGAAAAATAGAAGGGGAAAAGCGACAGTAGAAGGTAATGGGGTTATAACAACAACAACAACAAAAAACTGGGAGTAATAAGAAGAAAAAGGACGAAATAAAAATGTTTTTAAATAAATATGAACTTGACTCATACTTTAAAAATATGTGGAAGCAATCAGAGTCTGTCATTTTTTCTCTACAGAATCTCTTTGCATTTGGGTTCATTCTTTCATCTGTTCTTCCTGTTCTGATAAGAGAAATGTTCCTCTTTTTGTCAAAAGCTAGTTCCTGCACATATGTATGCTCTGGATTGAGATTTTAAAAATCTTATATATTAACTATTGTGTGCTTTCAATCATTGGGTTTCATGGTTTCTTCTAAAGCACACAGTCATGTTTCTTGTAAAGAAAATTGTCCTTAGATTTGATAGGCCTAGTTATAAATAATAAAAACACAGTGCCTTGTTTTGGGTTTCCCCAGAAACAAACCTGGGATAAAGATTCAAGGGAATATAGTTTATTGGGAAATGATCATAGGAAACACTGGTAGGAGTGGGGAAGGAAGAAAAGAAAGGGATAGAAGTGGATAAAGGGCATTATTCTGGCAGTTACCACTGTGGGCACCTGGAGCTCACGTTGGGGATTCTCAGACATCAAATAAACTACCCTTGGAGTTGTCCCAAACCAAGAGCAAGGACAATTTGAGTGTTACATCCACCAACTTCCTAGCCATAATTGACGTTAACCCTCTGGCATTTCTAGTTTGTCCCTGGAGTGCAAGCTGAATGTGTCCTTGCAGTCAGAAAGCAGCCCTCAGCAGGGTGTCACAGGTGTTCAGAATGAGCAGGTTTCCTGTGTAGAGGTGAGTGCCAGCAGTATATGGGCAAGACACCAATAGCATTGGCCGCCAATAGCAAACATTTGTACAATTCAGTATCTATGATGTACCAGAAATTCTAAATGCTTTACATATATCAACTTACCAATTTTCACACCGTAACTCTATGAGATAGGTACTGTTGGTGTCCTCACTTTACACATGAGGAAACAGAGTACAGAAAGGTTAGGTATTTTGCCCACAATCACACAGCTATAATTTCAGAACTGACATTTGAACCCAGGTGAAGCATGGCATAGAGTCTATGCTTTTAATCCATATAGTGATCTGCTTCTGGAACAATACAGTCTGAAGCAGCATCTTTTGATTCTACTGTTGTTCCATAATAACTGCCTTCTCTTTCTCACTTTCTCTCATCTCTTTTGTTTTATTTAGTGTTCTGTATCCACTTCCTTATTTGTAGCTGTCTCCTCCCCTCCCTGCAATTCTAGAACATTGTAGGCATTCCTCTTTTCATTTTACACTCAAGGCTATCATATCAAATAATTCTTGCTAAGGTATTAACTGATATTTCTGAGTTTACGTGAAGGCCTCTGAGTTTGATATTGCTTAGTGAGTATCTGCATTTTAATTACAGAATACAAATATTTAAGAACCATAGAAAGATGTGATTATAGAGTTACAGATGACTAGATTAGAATTTTGGGATTGGGAGACACCTATACCTTGGCCACGGTTTAAGGAGAGGCCAAGAAATGTATGCTTAGGCAAAAAAAAGCTGTTTTCCCAACTACAGCATCCTGTCCTCCAACCATCACTTTGTCTTTTTCTTTTTAAATTATGGAAATATTACATGCCAGTTGTAAAACAAACAATATGTGAGTGCCCAAAATAAAGTGAAAGTCTGGTTTTGCTGCTGCTTCTCCTTCCCCCAGAATCTCTTTCCACTGATTAGATTAGATTCAAGCTATATGCATCTTTGGCAGGAATATCACAGAAGTGAGACTGTGTTCTTCTATTAAGAGGCTCACAGTTTTGACTTATCCTATTGCTGCTGGTATTTACATTGATCACTTAACTTGCCTTTCTCCAAGTTCCTCTTTTCCCCTTTGTCATTAATAAGTATTTTTTTTGGGGGTGGGGGAAGAGTTATTTTGATGTGACTATATTGTTAGCCATCAACATTTGATTATATTGCTATGGACTCAGATACCTGTTTTTTTTTGTTTGTTTTTGAGACGAAGTCTCGCTTTGTCACCCAGGCTGGAGTGCAGTGGCGCGATCTCGGCTCACTGCAAGCTCTGCTTCCCGGGTTCACGCCATTCTCCTGCCTCAGCCTCCAGAGTAGCTGGGACTACAGGCTCCTGCCACCATGCCCGGCTAATTTTTTGTATTTTTAGTAGAGACAGGGTTTCACCATGTTAGCCAGGATGGTCTCGATCTCCTGACCTCATGATCTGCCCACCTTGGCCTCCCAGAGTGCTGGGATTACAGGCGTGAGCCACCGCGCCCTGCCTCAGATACCTGTTTTATTAAATGGGTAGTAATCCATTACTATCATTTATTTTTATGTTAGTCTGTCCCAGGTTTTTCCAGTGGGAGCCTCTTTAAGCTGGCTTCTGTGTCCTTTTGACATGTTCGTATCATTCTTTGGATACTTCTTTCCTTTCTGGAAAACAAGGCTTATCTTTACTTTCTGTCCCTTAGTTGTGGAGTCAGCCACTTTTGCAAGGGACCCTGTTTCCTCTTAGTAGAAAATGGCTTTTTCGAAACAAAGTTTTCTGCTCCTTTTTATTGAGGTGGTGTTGCTCTCAGGACCTGTTAGTGAACACATGCATGCACATATACAGTACAGTACATAAATACATTTACAGCTATATTTATTTCTGTATCCATTTATGTTGAAAGCCATAGCTCCAGTTCTTATCTACCATTTTAGGTTTTATTCTAATTTTCTTCCTTTATATATCTCCAACAGTGAGACATTGTAATAATGGTTCCCATTATCCTTAATATATTTATTTACTTCATCTCCCAGGTGTGTCCTCCTTATCCTATTTCTGGTCCAACATACTTTTCAGCTTGTTCTCCTGCATGGAAACCCTACTTAGCTATTTTGGATCTGTGACCTTTCTTTTGGGCTCTGACACCCTATGCCTGGCAGCCTTCCTGAGTAGATGCTTTTTTCCCTCTGCTCAGGCTCTCACTCCTCTCAGCCTCTGAAACCTTAAGCTGGGTGCTTCTCCTGTGCCGCCTCCTGCCCCTGCTGGCCATGGATGTTCTTCTCCTTCCACTCAGGCTCCAGCATCCTATGCCTGACTTCTTCCCTACAAGTGTATGCTCCTCATCTCACTCTGTTTTTGACACCCTTAGGTGCTGCCACTACTCCACAAGCCTGTCCATCATGCCATTGGATACTTAATTTATTCATATCAGGCTCTGACATCCTGCTCTAGGCCGCTGAGACTCCTGTCTCTCTCTTCCCCATGTGCAGATGCATGCTTTACTCTGCTTCACCTTGCAACTTTTAGATTGAACTGTCACGAAGGGTAGAGGAAGAGGAAACAACCAATTTGTATTTTGTTCCACCATTTGCTCCATGAAGATTTTGCAATAGATTACCATATCCATCTCCAGTCTCTCACTATTAAGGAATTGGCGATACACTACTTCGTGTGGCTGAACATATAACAACATTTTCGTTTGGATTCTGTGTCTAGTGTTGCCTTACTTTCTTTATACCGGAATATCTACTTCTTACTTTAGGGGCCTTATTCAATCTTAGCCTTTATTTCTATACTTGCTCAAAATATGTTCTTTTAAATATTTAGCCTTTATGTGTTGATTTATCTTAAAGGCTTTGCATTAATCTAATATTCAGGAAATATTGATTGAAACTTGTTTGATACTGTGGGGTTTCTGTCTTTACAGCCTAAACAACCTCTTTCCACATTCTTTATGACTGTGGTTTGTTACAGTGGTGGGTCATGATTATTTTAGATGAGGTCTTTTTGGTGGATAGATCATTTCCCCTTGGATTTGAATAGAAACAGATTTCCTTTTTATATGGAGACCTGAATGCTGGGACATATCTCTCATGGAACTTTCCCTTAGAGTCTTTTCCTCCTTAGTGATGTGCTGGCTAGCAATCTGTAGAATGGTAAAAATAAGTATGAAATAGATACATATGTTGTTTTTTGATATGTAAACCATTATGTGATATGTGAATATTTGGTTTTAGATTTTTTAAGATAGTTTTTGTTTCAAAGTATTTGCTTCCTTTTAAAAGTTAAAAAAAAAAAAAAAAAAAAAAAAGAGGGAAGAAAGAGAAAGCTCATGTTGTAAAGTTAGCCCCCAAATTTTAAGGTTCTGATTGACAGGGATTTTTCAAAGCTTTGAAAAATACAAGAACATTTTTTATGCAGTTTCTACATTGTAGGAAAAAAAGGATTATTGTAAACTGAAAACATTTTCTTCTAGCTCTTTTGCCTTTAGGTTTTCATATCACTATTAATAATAAACCTTCTGTTATTAAGTTCTTTATTACTTTCTTAAGAGATGTTTAATTTGCCTTTGTAAATTATATGATTTAATCAATGTAGAAATATGATTCATAATGTGTTGTAGATTGTGTCTGGCAATGTCGTCTCATCCAATTCTTATTTATTTATTTATTTCAGAAGGGGTCTCCCTCTCTCAACTGGGCTGGAGTGCAGTAGCATGATCATAACTCACTGTAACCTTGAACTCCTAGGCTCAAGCAATCCTCTTGCCCCAGTGCCCTGAGTAGCTGGGACTACAGGTGCACACCACCATGCATGGCTAGTTTTTTATTTTTATTTTTTTGGCAGAGATGGGGTCTCACTCTGTTACCCAGGCTGGATTCCAACTTCTGGCCTCAAGAGTTCTTCCCACCTTTGCCTCCCAAAGCACTGGGATTATAGGTTCCTGGCCTCATCCAATTTTTTTTTTTTTTTTTTTGAGACGGAGTCTCGCTCTGTCACCCAGGCTGGAGTGCAGTGGCCAGATCTCAGCTCACTGCAAGCTCCGCCTCCCGGGTTCCCGCCATTCTCCTGCCTCAGCCTCCCGAGTAGCTGGGACCACAGGCGCCGCCACCTCGCCCGGCTAATTTTTTGTGTTTTTAGTAGAGACGGGGTTTCGCCGTGTTAGCCAGGATGGTCTCAATCTCCTGACCTAGTGATCCGCCCGTCTCGGCCTCCCAAAGTGCTGGGATTACAGGCTTGAGCCACCGCGCCCGGCCCAATTTTTTTTTTTTTGAGACAGAGTCTCGCTCTGTCGCCCAGGCTGGAGTGCAGTGGCCGATCTCAGCTCACTGCAAGCTCCGCCTCCCGGGTTTACGCCATTCTCCTGCCTCAGCCTCCGGAGTAGCTGGGACTACAGGCGCCCGCCACCTCGCCCGGCTAGTTTTTTGTATTTTTTAGTAGAGACGGGGTTTCACCGTGTTAGCCACGATGGTCTCGATCTCCTGACCTCGTGATCCACCCGTCTCGGCCTCCCAAAGTGCTGGGATTACAGGCTTGAGCCACCGCACCCGGCGCATAGCTATTTTTTAAAAGCATTAAATGAAATACTACATACAAAGCACTTAGTTCCTGGTACATAGTAAGTGTTTAGTTAAATTTTCTTCCGTTTCCTCAGTTGTAAAATGGGAATACCCATAATATCTATCTCAGGGGTTCTTGTGAGAATTAAATGAGTTACTATATGTAACGTACATATAGTAAGCACTCAGCAAATGTTCATAACATTTACAGGCTTGAGCCACCGCGCCCGATCCCTCATCCAATTTTTAAACTTGTTTTGTGATGTCCAAAGATAAGAGTTGTGGTGAATAAACAGAAAACGGTTTAGAAAGTTAAGTCAGATGTACAAAATTTCAATTAGAAAGTTATCCTTCCATATTCTTTACTGCAGAAAAAATTTGCTATTTTTGTAGTTATCTGTAAAAATCTCCTCTGCTGTTTAGTCTTAGAGTAGTATTAACTGTGTAGGTCTCTTTGTGATTAAGTCTAGCTTTTTTGCTCTTTCTGATTTATTATGAGATAATTTTGTTATCAGTAGGTTGGGTTAGTCATATGTTACTACGGTATTATGAAGGAATATTTTCTTGTTTCTTGGATCATAAAATATGAACTTTTTCCTTTTTATTGTTGGTACATCTCAATATTCATATTCATTCTACTACTGTGTGTGCATATATACAATACACCCATATCTATATACATATGTATATGCACACGTATGTTTATGCATACAAATGTTTGTCAGAAGTTGGGTCACAGTTCTACAGTGAATTTTTCTTTATCTTAAGCATCTGATAGCAGGAGGTCTTTTTACTGTTCTGACTACCTAGAGTGAATCTGAACTAGGAAGCTTGTTTCCCCATGGAATAATGGGGAATACATAGAGGTGATGGAGGGTAAGAGGGATTTATCTGACTTAATATACAAATTTGACAATAATAAGTGGTGGCTTTGGGACAAGTCTGGATGAATTTGTTTAATGTAGATGGCTAGTACTTCTGATTGTTGAGATGCTTTTGATTAAAGAATAATCACGCCGGGTGCGGTGGCTCACGCCTGTAATCCTAGCACTTTGGGAGGCTGAGGTGGGTGGATCACCTAAGGTCAGGAGTTCAAGACCAGCCTGACCAACATGGAGAAACCCCGTCTCTACTAAAAATACAAAATTAGCCGGGCGTGGTGACGCATGCCTGTAATCCCCCCAGCTACTCAGGAGGCTGAGGCAGGAGAATTGCTTGAACCTGGGAGGCAGAGGTTGCAGTGAGCCGAGATGGCGCTATTGTGCTCCAGCCTGGGTGACAGAGCAAAACTCCGTCTCAAAAAAAAGAATAATCACATTCCTCTTATTTTGAGCCAGAGTATAGTAATTGAACCTTAGTCAGTGCTTACATTTAGAATGATGAAATCAGGACATTACAGATATGATCCATTCTCTTACATTTTAGTAGAAATGTGGGCATTTTTGTTGTATTTTTGTATTCTCATCATTGAAAGAAACAGAAAGGTGATTTAATCAACTTTATTAAATTCACCCTTTTTTCCCCTTCATGATTTCTGTTGCAATTTTATAAACCTCTGATTGTAAATTTAACCTTTGACCTCTTTTGGCCTTTAGATGTTGTTCTGGAAAAACTTTAGTAATGGATCAAAGGAAGAATGAGAGTATTGTCCCTAGTATCACTCAGTTAGAAGATTTTCTTACAGAACACAATTCCAATGTTGTTTGGCTCCTTGTTGGTGAGTGGAATATTTTTCTTCTACTTTATTGTGTTTTAAGTATGGATTAACAGCTGCCAGATTTTAAACAGTGGTTGACTGAAGTTGGAACACTAACACTACCATTTATTTATTTTTAGGAAGGAAGATTGTTATTTATATTTCTTGAACATTTGTTCTGGAAACTGGTCTGAAATGCTCTACTTTTTCTTAGGCTGCCTTCTCATCTGACTTAGGGGAAGTGGAAAAAGAAGAAAAACATTGCACTTAGCTTATCTTTCCGGTTTCAGGTCACCTTCCCTACTTCTCGACTCAACACGCACACAAACACTTTTCTTTTGTTACAGAAATAATAAATCCTCAAATATAATTTTACTGTAAAAATAATTCTATTTTTATAGTAAAAGAATTATATGCTAATCTTTTAATCTCTTTCCTCACTCCTTATGTACTTTTCAGTGAGATCTGCTATTAATTTTTTTTGTATAATCTAGAAGTTTTCTAGGTATATACAAATAACTCTAAATAGCAGAGAGAGAAAGGAAATATGACTGACTGAATGAATGAATATGAATGAATGAGAGGGACAAATACAAAAATAATACCAGGGAAGGGTGAAATTATTGTAGACTGTGTCTGCTCTGGAAGTTTTCATGGGAGAATGGTATTTGACTTTAATTTTGGCATAAGAATTGGAAACAGAGGAAATTAGAAAGGGTAAGAGAGGAAAGGAAGGGTAATGATAATTTGTTGAACATCTTCTGTGTGCTAGATACCAGGTTGTACATATGTTGTTTCACTTAATGCTCAGAGTAGCTTTATAAAGGTAGGTTTTTGTTCTTTTCCTTTTAATTCCCTGTTGGGGAATTGAGGCCCTTAAAGATTAAGTAATTTATAAGGGTTACACAGGTGTTTTTTTTTATTTTATTTTTAATTTTTTTTATTTTTTATTTTTTCCTGAAGGGCTGCTTATGCTTCTTTCATGACACCCAAGGGTGTGGGTAGGAATATGTATGAATAGAGGTGAAGTGTCTGTTCCCTTTCCTGTCACCTCGAATTTTTCAGACTTTTTTCTGTTCTAAACACTTCCTTTCTTTGAGAAAAGAACAACAATAGTAACAAGCAGAAAAACATTGCGCAATTGTTTAATCCCTCTGTTTTACTATGAGGGTAGGGGGGCATGATATAATGAAAAGACTACAATTCATTGGAAACAACTAGTTGAAAAGAACCTCAGTGAATAGATCTGAGTGAAAGAAAAAGGAAGTTTATATAATATCACTTTGTTTCTTACTGCCAGCGAGCAGGGAATAATCAACTTTGCATCAGGAGTTTGCAACAAAAAAATGTTGATCCAAGTGATGCTTGAAGTGGTAGAAAGATTAGGAAGACTGTTTTTTAAATGCAGGCCATCTGCTTTACCTCAATTCTGACTATTGTTCTTATTGCATTTTTTTCATTTAATAAACAGTTATTTATTGGAAAAAAAAAAGAGAAGACTATAATTCCTGGCTTGTTTAATACTAAAAGCATATTTTCTCAGCAAATGCCTGTTGCCATTCTGAAGGGCTCATATAACAACCTACAGTTGACACAATGATTTATAGTAAAAATTTATACAAAATGACTTTAAACTTCAGATATAATGGCATATCATCAAAATAACTTTTCAAAATATTTTTTCTAGAATTTTTTTTTTTTTAAATGGTAAATCATAGCACTTACTACATCAAAGCTATTACCATCAGTCTAAGCTGCCCTGGGAATTGTATTTTATGTTGATTCTCAGTGATTGCTTTATCTATAATACATAATTGTTTAAAAGTTAAGGACTTAATATGATGTTACTAAAGGGTTATACAGGTTAAGTTGCTTTATATAACTTTCTCATAATTTAGAAGTAATACTTTTGAAAAGGATAAGTAAGAGCAAATTTATTATCAAAACAATGTTTTCCTGTGTTTTGCCTTTTGTATATTCATGAACTAGATTTTTTGAGAATATGAATTTTACAAGTAACTATATACTTTCATTGAAAAAAATAAATTTAGAATATCATTTAGTATAGCATATTCAATGGCATTCATCATAACTTACTGTCTTACTCATTACAGCAAAATATCTAGTTACAGGTGGCCTATTTAATATGGCTTTATACTAAATTCCAATGTCTTTTACTTAAAGCACACCTTTAAAAAGCAGAAGGTTTTTTTAAAGCAGAGATTTTAAAAATCATTACTTTTCTTCCTTTACAAGTAGCTATAGCTTGTTTCAGGAAATAACTTGGGAATGAACTTGTGTATGAGATGAGTTTTTGGCCCAATAAAGGTGAATTTGTTTCAGAATATTCAGAAACATGAATTTTCTTCTCCCAGAACATCTTTACATAATGTTTAATAACTAAAACAGTACGAAGAAGTGATAAAGTAAACAGAAAGGAAAGCAGGCATACTTGAAACATTGCTTTAATGGATCCGATTGGAATTTATGCTTTTCTGGATAATGAATGATGAAGAGGAAGAAAGCTGGATAAAGTATAATCAACCTGTGGTTTTAAAATTCCAAGTATTAAATTGTAAGAGGACACATTACCATGTAGAAGTAAATCCTATTATTTCTGATTTTTTTCCTCCCAACAGCTACCATTTTGTCCTGTGGATGGATTATTTACCTCACGTATTATAATTCCCGGAATGTTGGTCTTATTTTAACACTAGTTCTTAACAGATTATACAAGCATGGCTATATCCATATTGGTAAGTTTGAGTTAACACTGACTTTTTTTCTTCCTTATAATCTTGAGATGTTGTCTTACCATTTTCTGTTGCTATAACTGAATACCTGAGACTAGGTCATTTATAAAGAGAAGCAATTTATTTCTTATAGTTCTGGAGGCTGGGAAGTCCAAAGTTGAGGGGCTGTCTCTGATGAGGACCTTCTTGCCAGTGGGGACTCTGCAGAGTCTTGAGGTGGCACAGAGTGTTACATGGTGAGGGGACTGAGCTTGCTTGCTCAGGTCTCTTTTTCCTCTTGTAAAGCCACTGATGCCCCAACATCATGGCCTCCTTTAATCCTGAGTACTTCCCAAAGCTCTCATGTCTCAAATACTGTAGTCAGATTTCCCACCCGTCTAACACGTCATTGAGAATTAAGTTTCAACATGACTTTTAGAGTGAACAAACATTCAAACCATAGCAGATGTGTATTATAAATTTATATTTCATGAACAGATAGTAGCATTAGAAGTTTACCTTTGTTTCATGATTGTTAAAATAATCTAACTGGAATTTCTCTCACACAGCACTCCGTGACTTCATGATAATATCCACTTGGTTGTGTCCTTTACTCCATTATTTATTACTTCTTCAAGTGTTTCTATAGTAACTTTTTGACTTTTTTTTTTAACTTATAAAAGATGCTCATTAAAAGAATTTGAAAAACTTGGATATGTATAAAATATGGAAATAGAAATTTCTTGAGAGTCCACCGTTAAAAGAAAGTTTTTAATGTTCAATGTAGTTTTGGTTGTTTTTAAAGTAACCCATACTTTAAAAATATGTAAGTTGGAATCATCTTGTGTGTTTCATTTTATGGCCTGCTTTATTAATTCAATTTTTGACTACTTAAAAGTAGGAAATTTACAGGTAGATAGGAGGAGGGTGTATTAGGAAGCTGTGTGCTTTGAAAGCCCGAAACCAATGGGAGAAAGGGGTGGGGAGAGATGACTGGAGAGAACCATGCTAACCTGCCTTACTGAGTACCTCTTAGCCGACATAAAACTTCTTTCAAACATAAATTGTCTTCCATTAATTTGAGGCAATGGCTGGTTCCTGCAGTCACTCAAGTTACTAAAGAAAAATGGTGAATTAGTCACTACTTTGGGTTTATTTAATGGCTGTGCATAATTAAGGGAATTGTCCATGTGAGGCAGTGACTTAAACTAATATCCTCTTCTGATTATTTAGTAGCTTACTTCATAGTGATGATATGTATGGCACTTTTTGTTTTATTGGGGAAAGAATGATGGAAAATCAGTAAGGCTGTAAGGGTATCAGGAAGGAAATGAGAAGAGATGCTTATTGAATAAATTGAGTGCTAATGTTATTTTAAACTTTAAGGCCCCTAATGTCTGTTAAAACAGTTGCATTAACTGCTGTTTTTTCTTTCCTGTGATAGGTTCCTTCTCTTTCTCTGTTCTTTCTGGAAAAGTCATGGTTCGTGAAATCTATTACATTACAGAAGACATGTCTATTAGGTAACAAAATTAAAACATTAAAAAGGACCCATGTTAAACATACTTTAAAAATATTGTTAAAATGTTTTATGATATTTTATTTAATGTGACTTGCTTCTTCAAATAAAACTAAATCAAATTTTTTTTCCAGTAAATCATACTTGGTAAATTGATGTTTTAAAATATTTTGTCAGTGGATTAATTTAGCAGAATATAAAAATAGCAGTTTATAGAAATGAATACTTTCATTTCTAGATGAGAAAGTGAACCTTCAAATTGCCTGATCATTTTATATCATAGAGTTCATAGTAGTCATTTGTTATATACAGCAAGGTTTAGAGATATTGGTAGCTGTCATCCATTAGCTCCTTATTAGAGATAATACGTTTGTAGAATTGTTTCGCATTTGTTAGAAACTATTTTTATTTGAAGAAGGAAACACAAATATGAATATAATAAGGATATGATTGAAATGTTCCTTCTTCTTTAAGTCTTGAAAGAAAAGCCTACTCTGTTTTTGTGATTTTCTTAAAATTTGTGACTTAGGTAGAGTTCAAAAGTTTTGAATTAATTGAGAGGTGCTAGAGTTTGGTGATGCTCACACCTCACTTAGAACTATAGGAGACTTCTATGCTAGTCTACAATTATTTCCAAATCAAAAGTGAAAAATGAAAAGCTAAGAGACTGTAAGTCCATCCCTTTGGGGCATGATAGGTTATTTTTGAGAAATGAAGGAACATCCTTAAAAGTTTCCCTTTTGTGTGCTAACATCCCTCTTTCAAGATTTGGCTTATTGTTATATAATTCTTTTCCCTCTCTCTTGTAGACCTAGGTATCTAATTTTTTATTTAAAAAAATATCATTTGAAAAGGAAAACATTTCTGTTAGCACTTCATTTTCCTGTGACCATTAGAAGAATATTATATTTCAAAACATGTTGTATATGATAAATATATACAATTTTTATTTGTCAAAAATCTTTAGCTATGCAAAGTCTTTTCCTTTTTTAACTAGAAGATCATGAAACATACTTTATAAGTCTTTGTTCATGAAAAGATGTGTGTTTACGTATGCCAATGTTCTTTAGAGGATTTCCTGTATTTCCTTATTCATTATCAATTGCCTGCCTTTTGGAATAACTAAGAAATGAATTAAGTACATTATTACTTAAATTCTAATTTTGTAATTTCCCTTTCTTAGAATTCAAGATGGATTTATCATTTTTCGGTGGTGGAAAATGTATAACCCAAAACAGAAGCAACATGGTGAGTTTTCCTTTTTTTGTGTGTTTAAAATGTTCAATCATATAATCAGGATTTTATGAAAACTAATTAAAATTAGATATGACCAGTTAGGAAAGTTTCATTTTTAGGCTGGGTGTGGTGGCTCATATCTGTAATCCCAGCACTTTGGGAGGCTGAGGCGGGTGGATCACCTGAGGTCAGGAGTTCGAGACCAGCCTGGCCAACATGATGAAACCCCGTCTCTACTAAAAATATAAAAAATTAGCTGGGTGTGGTGGCGTGCACCTGTAATCCCAGCTATTCAGGAGGCTGAGACAGGAGAATTGCTTGAACCCAGGAGGCGGATGTTGCAGTGAGCCAAGATCATGCCACTGCACTCCAACCTGGGCAACAAGAGCGAAACTCGTCTCCAAAAAAAAAAAAAAAAAAAAGAAAAAAGTTTAATTTTTAAAAATGAGTAAATGAGTGAAGAGAATTATTATTAACTTTTAGTAGCATTAGCTGTGATTTAAATGAGAGGTATATACTCTTCAGTAAGGTGTCACATTTTACCAAAATTAATAATTTGAATTATTTGCAAAAATATATATAAAATACAAAATACTCCAAACAAAGGTAAATTTTAAAACAACAAATTAAAAGTACACTACCACTCATATTTTAAAAATAAACCAAGGAGAATGAATCAGCAACATTCACTTTCACTTCAGAGTATCTTTCACATAGTAATACTTTTATGAGTAATTTACTTGTTAAACAATTTTTCAGGTAAATACTTCTACTCCAGTGTAGGATTTTTCTCTTATTACTTCTTAGGATAATTGAGAAAAAAATGATAAAGGCCTAATCCTTCAAAAAACAAATATTTAGAAGATGTAATTTTCCTAATATTTTACCATAGTTCTTTGGCCCATGTTCCCTCCTATTTCCTCAGATTTATCACATGACTAACAGCTAAAATAATCCCTAAACTGTTATATCAAGCACTTCATCACCTTTACTTGCTGTAGTTTAAATCCTGAAATAAACGGACTAGGAAACACACTGGTATTTTAATGTGTATGAAGTATTCCGGCACTTGATAGTAACAAACCCAGTTTTAAACACATTAAACTCTATCATTTGCTAGTGGGAAACCTTTCCTCAGTAATCATCCTTGATCTCTCCTCAGGCCGCTAGGGTCAAATATCTAGCAGCTTACTCAGTATCTCTAATTTTATGTGTGACAGGTTTCTTACTCTTGAAATATCCAACCAAACACCTGATCTTCCCACCCAAACCTACCCCACAGTATTTTCCATCTTATCAACAGCAACTCTATCTTTTCTACTGCTCAGGCCAAAAATTTTGACTGCTGTCTTTTGTGTCCCAGAGGTCATCATCAAATCCTGTCAGCTTTCCTTTCATCCTACATCCAGAATCCAACTACTCCCCACACTGGCCCAAGCCACCATCATCATCTACCTGTTTTATCACATAATCTCCTAACTAGTCTTCCTGCTTCGGTGCACTTGTTCCTCAACCTGCTGTTAAGACACTGGCCAGATCTTTTAAAAATGTAAGATCATTTTATTTCTCTCTCTTCCCAAATTTTCCCGTGGCTTCCCATCTCACTCAGAACAACACCGAGGTCTTGTAAGTGACCTGTAGAATCCTACATACTTCCTCTACATAGCCCATAAAATCCTGTGTTCCTATAAATATTCTATAAAATTCCTTCTACCTCCTGACCATCTTATCTTCCACCCCACTCCAAATAAACTGGCCTGTTGGTGTTGGTGATGAAACTGCAGCAGAGCTACCATGAAATGTTGGCCTCTGGATATTCACAGTATTCATTCCCTTATTTGCTTGGTGGTTCTGTTTATCTATCAATGAAGCTTTTCCTGAGTACTTTTGTAAAGCAGCGCCCTCCCCCACAAACTAGCACTCTCTGTTCCACTAACCTTGCTTTTATTTTCTTCAATGCTGTATTTTCCTCGTGTACTCCTTGATGCTATATATATATATTTATTTGCTTATTAATGGAGTCTACCTGACTTGAATGAAGCAAGCTCTGTAAGGGGTGGGACTTGTTTTATTCTCTATTGTATACTTGGTGTCTAGAAAAATGCTTAGTACGTGGAAGAACTCATTTGTATAAAAGAGTAACAGAGAATCTTTCTACCAGTCATACTTCTAAGTAAAACAAAACATTGAGAAACATACCTTATAGAATGCTTGAAAACCTAACATGTGGAGGCATAATAAATCTAAAATAGCATATGTTTCTAATCCCAGATAGACCCATACAAGTAGAAAGTAATTCTTATGAGATTCTTCAAGGTTATAAACAACCCAATCAGAATTTACCAGGAAACTCTTTTAAATTATTTGTTTTCAAATTTACATAAGCAATAGTTTACTAATATACCTGAATACAAATGTCCTGATTAATAGGCATATGCTTTAAAGGCTAGTTGATGAGCTGCAGAAGCAGCAGTGGGGGAGATTAAGAGCCTGGACCTGCCCCTAATTGGATCAGCAGTGATGAATAAACAAATGGTGACTGTATGAAAATAAAAACAAGATTACTCTCAAATCCATCTCTAACTTGCTGGGCATGTACAACAGATTCTGTCCTTTCAATATAACAGCTATGATATGGTATGCCTTCATTAATTGGAGACACCAAGGCATAAAGAGGAAGGTATTAATTTCTGAATGTATGTTGACAACACTGATAAACACTAAATACTGAATACTAAAATATTGTAAGATCCCCCTCAACATTCCTTATCCTATTTTTCAGCTTTTATTCTCCCATTATTATCTCATTATTATTTTATTATTTATTTTCACCTCTGCAACCAGAATGTATCCTTCGGCATTAGTGAAGAATTTTTCCTATGTTCACTGCCCTATCTCTGGTGCCTAAAACAGTGACTAGTACATAGAAGATGTTGAATAAACAATTGTTAAATTATTAAATAAAAATAATAAATAGGTTTAAAAATTTTAAGTAAGATTGAACAAAATGCCTAAATCACTCTTTTCCTTCCAAAAATCACCTTAGAAAAGTATTGAACAAATAGCAAGTCTGTAATCATTTAAAAAGCACCTTCTGAGGCAAGGCATGTTGGCTCATGCCTGTAATCCCAGTGCTTTGGGAGGCTGAAGTGGGAGGATCGCTTGAACCAGGAGTTTGATACCAGCTTATACAATATAGCAAGACCATGTCTCTACGAAAATTTTTAAAAATGAGCTGGGTGTGGTGGTATATGCCAGTAGGCTTAGCTACCTGGCCTGAGATGGGAACATGCCTCAGGCTAAGTTACAGTAAGCTATGATCACACCACTGCACTCCAACCTGGGTGGCAGAGGAAGACCTTTTCTCTAAAAAATAAATAAATAAATAAATAAAAGTGCCACTTAGTCTTATATTTTAAAAGAGAAACATTTAGCTCAGTTCACATCCCACCTTTGTTTGTTATCTTGTTTCAATTTAGTTCTCCTGCATTAATAATATTCCAGCCAAAGACCTGTATGATTAAACAGTAAATCAGATCTCCAAGCTTGGGTTGATCTCCATGCTTACATGGTCTGTATTTTCTTCATGGCTTCTGTCCAGGATCTTTTTTGTTAATATTCCTAGCCTTCTGCCATCCTTAGGAGTATTTTATGTGGCAACTCCTTTCATCCTCTGTACCTGCACCGCAGTATTACACACTTAGATACAAAGAGACAGGTTGCCTAAAAGCATACCCATAGAACAGAAACACGGGGAAAAGGACACATATAGAGGCATATATGTGTACACAGAAAAGGCATGCACATATAGGTACACTTATGTACAGATAAACATTTTCAAAGATGAGTACATACATGCATACACACTCACACAGCCATACATGCATGCGCACAAGTGCTAGTACACTGACTGTATTCCCTTCACAGAGATAAATGCGCACACAGTGGCTACATGCAAGGTATCCTCCCTGCCCCCCACATACAGACTGAGTACCATTCCACATCGACGGAGGCATATCCCCAACAGGGAGCATGTCGCCTCACAAACAAGTATCCCTCCAAAAGACAGGCACTTCTTCCAAAAGCATCCATCTCTCATATACACGTGCACGTAGACACACACACACACACACACACACACACACACACACACACACACAGCTTCTTTAAAAAAAAGTAATACATTGAGAATGGCTGCGTTAGATTCTTCAGGAACTGGACAAAGGAGGTAAATAAATAGTAGAAAGGATATAGGATGTGATCCCTGTAACATCATTTACTAATATTGTGACTTAAGGCAAGAATTTTAGCCACTCTGAGCCTCATTTTTTTTTAACTGTAAAATGAGGACACCTCTACTTACCTCTAGAATTGCTGTACAAAATACATACTAGTTTTTTTCTCTTTGAAGGTCAAATTCTTCCTAGTCGTGTAAATTATATATGTTTTCAAGTTACTCTTTTAAGATAATCTTTCATTTCAGAATGTGATATAATGTTCAGAATAATAATAAAGGCCCAGCTCAGCTCTATTGCACTCTTGCTGTGTTCCAGGTACTGTTCTAGGCACTCTATGCACATAATTTTATTTAATCCTCACAACAACCCTAGCGATTGGAGCCCAGGATTATACAACCAGCAAGAAGTAGATTGGAACCCAGATACTAAACTCTTCACAAAATAAAAGTAAAAGTAAATGCATGTTGTAGAACTGCTTAAGTCTTCTGAACAAACAGCTGATTGAGACTCCTTGTTTTCCAAAGAGAAATTAGAAAGAAGATACGTATTTAATTATGTAATTGGGACACATGCTATTTGTAGTAAAAAAGGCAAGGTGCAGAAGTGCTGCCAAGGCCTTATAATTCTTAGAATCAATACAAAGACAAAACAGTCTACTGACCTTTTAAAAACTGCTCAGGGTTTCCTATCTATGTAATTTATTTAACAAACAAGGTTTAGATGTAACCAGTTTTAAATTACACTAATCGATTATAGTAGGCTAAAACCTCTAAGTAATAAAATAACAGAAAGGGACATGCTTGACATAAGAATTTGTTGTGGTTAAGAAGAAAGCATGACTATTTATTCAGATCCATACTCATTTAAACATTATATCATTGCCTATTAAGAAGCAACTGGTTTTACAGTTTATTTTCCAAAAGACAGTCTTTATCCAAAAAAAAAAAAGAGTTTTGATGGATATAATTGGTCTTTAGCTGACAATCATATATATAGCAGATCACTAATTTTATAACCTAGGGAATATTTACAAACATCCTGTGGTAAACAAACTAGATGTGTTCTTTTTTTTTTTTAAAGAGCTGTACTGGACAACTGATAGATCTAAATGTGCTCCTAGCATAGAATTTGGGCACTTGAACACTCCTCCTTTTTCCTAATAGAGAAATTCAAAAACAGTAATAAAAATCTTGGTCCTACCTACAGACAGACTTTGGTCCATATCCTTGGAAGGCTGAATGCACATCTGTCTATTCAGGCATATGCCCCAGTTAGGCTTCTAATTTTTCCACCAAGAAACATCAACTTCCATCTTGGTTAACTGTCAAAGCATATGGATCTGCCCTTAATTGGCAAGAAATACTGACTATAAGGTCTTGTTAGTGGACATAATCTGTTTTAATATTATATATAATGATTGTGTAATCTACTAATCTTGTTAGACTTTATCAAAAGCTTAGTTTGCAGCCTACTCATTCCTCTATCTACTATAGTCTAAATTCTGTCCCTGAGTAATGTTAGACCAATAATGTACTTAAACTAAATTATTTATTCCTGCATTACTATTTGACATTATGTCTTTACTTTTGAAGGGTATGACAGTGAGCATGTTGTTAAGAATGTCATCCTTCATACTAGAGAATTTCCTTTAAAAAAGCACAGGGAAGAAAACTTAATTGACTCTTCACCAATGTTGTGCTCTGCTTGATGAGAATTAAATGCCATACTGTAGGTAAACATTTGAGCAAATTATTAGTAATTGCAAAAGTAATAATTGATAACATCTACCAACCTCTAACATCACTGTAAAATAGAGGTGTGGAATCTTTTTTTCTATTGAAAATCATTGGCACACAAAAAATTTTAAAAAGAACACTCAAGCCAAAAACAATTTAAATATTCTTAAATGTTAAGAAGAATACAGAATATCCAAAAATTATGATATTTCTGCTCTAGATTATGGGCAATTACAGACAGCATACAGAGAGACAGCAATATGCTAATATCTAAAGAGTGACAAAAAGAATTCAAGACTTTGACAGAAATTATGGGGGAAAGTCAGTCAAGGGAAGGCCAGTATTTAAGCTATTTCTATTAACCTGAGGTGTATGAATCTGAAGTAGTGACTACATTTTGCTATGTCCTTTCAAAGAAGCTGAGTTTATGGCACTCCCCTGCCCTCTCCTGAGTTTATTGACTGTGCCTGCCAGGTGTTCAGCGTCCTCCATACGCAGTTTCCAAATCATCCCCTATTACCCCGTTACCTTAAATTTACCACCAAATTGAATTTCTAAACACACCCATTTTCTAACCTCAGTGCCATTAGTCTAATCAGTTATTCCATCTGAGTTCGCGTCCCCTCCACATCTGTCTGACATAATCCTACTCACTCATCATCATGCATGCTCCTTGAGGAATAAGGCATTCACAAGAGCCCTCCATCTACCATTCTGCTTCCTGACAAACGGGCAGAACTCTGTTGTCAAACCATGACCCTGTTGGGCCCATACCAAATGGTCTATATCAAAGTTAGAAGTTCTCAGTATTTTTCCTCCATTCATATTCACTGCTTCCTTTCTTCTTTAATTGTAATTGTTCATATGCATCTGCTCCACCAAATCGATTCAAGTAGCACTCATTTCCCTCTTTCTTTTTTTAAATCCCCCTCCCATCTTAACACAATAATTAATAAAGTGAATGCCATATAAATACCTGTTAAAGATTTTTATCAAAAACACCTCTTTCATGAAAGACACTTGGGTCAGTTATTCTTGACTTCATACTTGTATTCTGGTGAGGAGCAAGTCATTTTAAGGAGATGTAATATTTCATGATCAAATGAAGTAACTACTTTTCTCAAAAAGAAAAAAAGCTGGGTTGGGTACAGTAGCTCACACTGGTAATCCCAGCACTTTGGAAGGCCTAGGTGGGAGGATTGCTCGAGCCCAGAAGTTTGAGACTAACCTGGGTAGCATAGTGAAACCCTGTTTCTACAAAAAATACAAAAATTAGCCAGACATGGTGACACGTGCCTGTGGTCCCAGGTACTTGGGAGGCTGAGGTGGGAGGATCGCTTGAGCCATGGAGGTTGAGGCTGCAGTGAGCCATGATTGCATCACTGCACACCATGCTGGGGGACAGAGCGAGACCCTGTCTAGAATCAGAGAACTTCTAAAATCAGAAAATTCTAAAGTGGTCAGTGTCATTAGGCTTAGCTTTAAACTGTCAGTTGCCTCTGGATACTGCAGGTGTCTTCATCCTTTCCACAAGCTGCATTCAATATTTATGGTAAGAATTTCCAAGGACTTCTTTGGGCCCCAGTTGACAAGGCTGTTTTATAATACAAGGAGCACTGGACTGGAAGTTAGCAGACCTAGGTTTTTGCTCTGACTCTACAAGTTACAATCACAGGAATTTCTCTTTTTTAATCAGCAAAATGAGAGGTTTTGAAAGTATTAGTTATTTCCAAGTCGATGAGGGGTTTTGAGATAAATTGTTTCCAAGTTTTGTTCTTTGGAACAAAATTCTAGGGTTAATAGCTTGGGATATTAGTTCAAATAGACCGCTTTCTCTACTTTCCAACCTCACTGTCCCCCTACAGCTTTATTTATTCACACAAATATTATAAACACTGAAAATAATTGAGAATAAAATATATAGTGCAAATATACAAAGAGATACATTTTTCTTTCAAAATCATAAACCAGCTATATAAACAAAAAAATTTTTGTTTCAGCTCCACTGTAATCTTGTTAGAAATATGGCTTATGTTAACTAAATATGTTTTTAAAAAAGAAAAATTTAGACAAAAGAGCAAATCATCTAACAAATAGACTGCAAGATTAATAGAAGTGTGACATGCAGGGGAAAATATGCACCTAAAGTAAATCTCTCTAAGGAATAAACTAGACAGACTTTACAAATGAAATCAAAGGCAGAAATATTGGGCCTGCTGAAAGTAAAGTGAATGTGTCAAAGCCAAGACTGAAAAGAATGTGGCTCTTAGGAATAATTTTAGTCATCTCTGTAGTATAAGTAAGATATCTTCACTTAAATGCCACCTAAAATTATTCTTTAGATAGTTGATAGCAGTTGCTAAGAAAAAAAGTTTGTAGGGCCAGGCGTGGTGGCTCACGCCTGTAATCCCAGCACTTTGGGAGGGTGAGGCGGGCAGATCACCTGATGTCAGGAGCTGGAGACCAGCCTGGACAACATGGTGAAACCCTGTCTCTACTGAAAATACAAAAATTAGCCAGGCATGATGGTAGGTGTCTGTAATCCCAGCTCCTTGGGAGGCTGAGGTGGGAGAATTGCTGGAACTTGGGAGTCGGAGGTTGCAGTGAGCGGAGATTGTGCTATTGTACTCCAGCCTGGGCAACAGAGGGAGACTGTGTCTCAAAAAAAAAAAAAAAAAAAAAAATTCGTAACAGTTGCTAAGAAAAAAGGAAAAATGCTGGTTTAACAACTGGTACTATACAATCACAGTCTAGAGACTCATTAACATACTGCCTTTCTAAACCACACACGAGAAACTGCAAAATGCCCATTTCAAACTCTCTCAGAATACCTTATTGTATGACAAAACTTAGCCTTTGTTCAAACTTATCTAATGAACAACTGCTCTAGCTGTTGGAATACTTTTTCCAGACACGAAATCTTCCCCTAATATTCTGATTTCGTTGTTTCTACAGACTCCAAATACTAGCCCATTTACGCCAGTCTCATCAGGGAGGAGTACATCATATAGTATAGAAGTGGGGAAAGGCTATGTGGGGCAAGGGAATGATAGCAAAATGATAGAAGACTAAATACTAGTGAAGTAATAGTGAAATCTAAAGTAATTTTGGCTGGCTCAAACTTGTAAGTTTAAACCTATTTTCCTGTAGGAATAAAGTTATAAATGACAGTAGATTACTAGGTGAAAAGAAAGGATTTTTCAACCAAGTGATGATAAAATTAGAGTTTTGTAAACTTCATAGTTTTAAAAAACATCTGTTATAAAGTGGAAAACAATTAAATATCCATAAATGTTTGAATTTGTTTAATAGAGATAAAAATGGATAAAGGTTATAAAAAAGAGGTACCAGAAAAAAAAGGTAGTTCTTTCATTTGGTAACAAAAGAAAGCATTGATTGTGGTACCTTTCTTCTGTGGCACTCTTTGGTTGACATGTGATGCATTGTTTTAGATTATTTCCTGAGTAGAAACAAGTGCCTCATCCATCACTTTAAATGGATTCCTTAATTACTATTGCTATTTCTACTTAATGTAATTATGTCTTTTATTTAAGAGAAGATTGAAGTTCACAGTTCATAAAACCTATGTTTTAGTGTTATGTGTGTTTAAAGAAATAAGTATTTATGAAAAATTGTAGTTTCTGTGATGCAAAAGTTCAAATACCAATATGATACTTAAATAAAGCATCATACTTTAAATATTTTACTGCATGTATTTTGGTATAAAATTATGGCTATATTAGGATAAAAGTGTACTTTTACTCTTTAAATGATACTTTACTATTCTTAGCATAACAATCTTTAATTTTTTTCAGTATGTAACTGGAATCTAGAAATTAAAGTTGTTTTTAGAATGCTAAATTAAAATATAACAGAAACATCAACTTTTTTCTTTTTTTGTCCAGTGTTTTGTATTTATTTTATTAGTATGCCTCTCTGTATCGTAGAATTCTATTTTAAAATAAATTAAATTACTTTAGCTGTGTAAAAATGTTTGCATAAAAACTTTGAAGTTCTTGAAAAGTTGACTAAAAAATTTTTTTGTAATTGGTGTCTTTAGATCCAAAGGCAGAAACCAGGTTATACATCACAGTCAATGACTTTGAATTTCATGTCTATAATCGTTCGGATCTTTATGGACGCCTTCAAGAGTTGTTCGGTTTGGAGCCAACAATAATTCCACCCAAGAAAGAAGATGATAAAACACGGGAAAATGGAAGGACAAGAACCCAATCGAAAATTGAAAGGTTCAGTGTCATACTTGAATTTTATTAATCTCTAGCATTAAACATTTGTCTTTATTGGAATATCATTGAGGCTGTGCACCTAGACAGAGCCCAATGTTGTTTTGCAAATTAAAACTTTTAGTAACATAAATAATTATATAATTATTTGAGAAATTGTGATAATATAGAATATTTAATCTAAAAAAGTCCTGTTCTATTCCCCTGTGCACGAATCCTACTTTTCTCTATATTAATAACTACCGTTATGAATTTAGTTTTTATCCTTTTGAATGTATGTACATAAATGTATACATACATATTTAAGGTGCATGTACAAATACATGATTTTGTTCTGTGTGTTTCTAAACATATATGTTTAGAATATGTGCCTCATATAGTGTGTATTGTTCTGTAATTTGCTTTTTATGCAGCAGTTTGTCTGTAAGCTTGTTCCATATCTGTATATGTAGGTCTGCTTTTAAAAATACATATCTGTGTATGTAGGTCTACCTACAAAATTATTCTAGAACAGGATCAGCAAACTTAGACCTATAGCACAAGTCTAGCCTACTGCCTGTTTTGTATATAGAGTTTTATTGGGACATAGCCATGCATATTTATTTATATATTATCTATCTATTTAGTGAATTGCTGTGAAATTTTCATTTCTTAAAATTTGTATAATTCGTATAGGGCCAGTTTTCTTACTCTTGGCTTATCATTTTCATTTCATTAAGGGAGAATTAATTTGGCACAAGGCATTTGGGCAAGGGAAGGAAGAGGAGTAACTGGATCGTTTTCAGAAGTGCTTAAAACAGTAGACAAACATCAAAGTAACTTGTACCTTAATCATTTATGTTTTAGTGACAACTTTGGCTGTCTTAAAAAATGTCGTTTGGTAACATAATGGGCAAAATGGTAGATGTAATGATAGCATATCATCCCTTATTGTTTTGTCATTAAAGCTTGTTATTCTAAAAACATAGTTTTATTATTATAGCTTATCCATCTAAAGTTGATATGATCGAGTGCTCCAGTAGACAGCTTTAGGACTATTAGTATTCCTTCAGATGATCATTGTTCTGTTTACTGAAGTAGTCATTAGATATATTTGGAAAAGTAAACTGATATTGTGAGGTATGGTATTGTGAGGAAGCGAACTATGTCTTTGGGTATTTAAGTTTTTCTTATTCATGTCAGTTGTATTTTTTCTTGTTAGAGTTAAAGTAAAAACAGAATCCCAGGACCCCACATCTTCATGGAGATCACTTATTCCAGTCATAAAGGTCAATGTGAGCACAGTAAGTAAATTCTGCTACAATTACTGTTTCATGGGGTAATAACGTACAACTTTTAATTTTTGCAAATATGATTTTAATGTAAGAAAATTAAATTTTGTGGAGTTTCTTTTAGTTCTCATTTCTGTAAAGTATAAGTGAAATAATTATTTTAACCTTGATACTGTTTTCTGACAAATTTGTGTTTAAATTTCTTTAAGTACTTAAATATTCTTTTAAGTACTGGTTTAAATTGACCAGTGGAATAATTTAAATAGCACATGGTCCTAAAGTGGAATCATTAAGCTGTTGTTTGAAAATGTTTGTTATTAGTTTAGCTAAAGAAAGAAATATGGCCAGAATAGCATGATGTAATATCTCTTATTGGTTTTTTTTTTTGTTTTTTTTTTTTAAGGGACGTTTGGCCTTTGGAAATCACTACCAGCCACAAACTCTGTGCATCAACTTTGATGATGCTTTCTTAACTTATACTACAAAACCACCTTCAAGTCATCTTGACCAATTCATGCATATTGTGAAAGGAAAGCTTGAAAATGTTCGAGTCATGCTTGTTCCTAGTCCAAGATATGTTGGTCTTCAAAATGATGAGTAAGAAAATCTTATAAAAATAATAAAAAACTTCTTATAGCTAATACAGATACAGCTAGAAACTTGAACATCCTTTTAATTTTTTTGCTACAAGTTGTACAAAAATTAGGTACATTTCTCTATTAAAGCAGTTAACAGCGTAGTCCTTCTTTATGGGATAAATGGATATACTATCCAGTGATAAACTCTAATTTTAAATATTTTTCTGCATGATTATAACTATAATTTTTTTATCCGTTTTTCTTTCTAATTGTATTTTGGAAACTTGTTTTGTGCAATTAGCTCCTGTTTGTATGTTAGGAGAGACACATTACAGGTAGGTTTTTGTTTCTAGAAGATATGACTAAAGAGTAAATTGAACAGATTCATTACAGTGGAATACCATTTTGAGTTAGTGAAAGTTGAAAATTGAATTGAAATTACTCTGGAAAATTTGGTGAAGTTAAGATGGTATAGTTTTGCGACCCACTTGACATTTCTTTAAGTTCCAAACTGTCAGTTTTCCATCTAGCTTTCCAGATTTTTTTTTCCTTCAGTGAAGTAGTTGCTTGTATTTATAAGACTCATTATAGGAATGATGTACACTGGACTCACTCAGTGTGGTGGAATGCTGAGTGAGAGAATGATGGGCTCTTGTGGTTTTTGTGTGTAAAGGATACTCTGTGGTTGAATTTATGTAATTTAAGTGTTCATATGGAGAGTTTTTAGTACAGTGTCTCAGCTTTTATCTTTGTGTGTAGGCACTTTATGAGGTTATATGTGAAACATGATTATTCCTTTTTAGTTCTAACTCTTGACTGGCCTGGTATTCGATTTTCCAGGATTTGGCTAGAATGATAGAAAGAGGGTTTTTCCTTTTTGAGTGTCATAGTGACTGGGTCTACCTGGCCTCCCTCTTCAAGATCATGGACTTGGTTAAGAATCTTCTGGAATGTGGACTGTGCACACAAATGTGTATGAGTGCACAGGATTTTTTTGAAAAATTATAGAGAGTAAGATGAAAAAGTGTCGTTATTAATAATTTGTATAAAAAATTTTTAAATTATATTTTTCACTTGTTAAAACTAAGTGTGGAGATTACATGATGATATTAAACATTAACCTTTGTGATTTAATACATATTTAGAAAAAAATTGCTGAGTTTTTGCATTTAATGTTATCTAATGATTGAGAAGTTAATTTTGATATGCAAGAAGATATGTGATGTATGTATGACAAAAAGAAAAGTTGTTTAATCAAAGCAAACAGAGATTAATGGTTTCTGGGAAATTATTGATGGTAGAAAAACATTCATTCCAGAGTTAGAGTTCACAGTGTTCGCTCTAGATTTATTTCAAGTTGATTAAATATTCATGGAAACAGGTAATATGAAGATAAAAATGACAACTTTTGTCTTATTTGATGTTCTTGAATGATTATAGTTTAATGTACAGCTAGATAAAATGGTACTTATTATTTAGCTATTAATATAAAATGGTCAAATTTTAATTTTGTTGTAAATGCAGAATATGATCATTTTATTCCAGTGATCATTCCATTGTATTTAAACTTTGTTTTAAATCGATTTCTCTCATTCAAAACTGAAAATGAAAAATATAAAACCAAAGTTTTTCTTTTTAAAACTAAATTTTTTTTCTTCTTGAACTAATTTACTGATAAATTTTTAGTATCATTTTATTATTGAGTCTAATAAAGAATAGAACTATGGAACAATTTCTTAGGGTGATTGTTCATGGGAAAGATGTTTTTCTTTCTTTTCAGGATGCTACTTGTTATATACTTTTTAGTTTTTTTCTTTTTCTTTTCACCTATTGCCAGCATTAACTAGGATACTGACCATTTTATATTCCGGAGATTTGTTTAGTTTGCTTTCCCCTCCAACTTCTTATAGACCACCGAGATTAATGGGAGAAGGTTTTGTGGTGATGCAGTCAAATGATGTTGACATCTACTACTACATGGATGAGCCAGGTATTGTTGTTGTTGTTGCTGTTTTTTTAAAGTGACCGAGTCTCACTCTGTCACACAGGCTGGAATGCAGTGGCGTAATCATAGTCCATTTTACCCTTGACCTTCCAGGCTCAAGCAATCCTCCTACCTCAGCCTCCTGAGTTGCTAAGATGACAGGAATAATGCCACTGTGCTTGACTAATTTTTAAAGTTTTTATAGAGATGGTATTTTGCTCTGTTGCCCAGGCTGATCTCAAATTCCTGACCTCAAGTGATCCTCCTGCCTCATTCTCCCAAAGTGCTGGGATTGTAGGCACGAGCCCATGGTGCCTGGCCTGTTTTTTTTTAAAGTATGTTTCATAGCTACAATTATGTTTGTTCTATGAAATGCTGATATCTAGTAATATTTTAAATCTTCTTGCTTAGGCAACAGGAAATGGTAAATGTAGATATGAGTGAAAATATCTGAAAAATATCTGTGTCATTTCTCAAAACTTGAACATTAGTTTAGTATTGTAGATTAAAAGAGAACATTATTTTTTTCAAATTCAGATTTCATAGATAAACCTCAAAAATTGAGAATGCAGATGATCATGAGTGAAAACCTTTAAAGAATGTAGCAATAGTTAAGGTAGTTCATCTTAGCTTAGAAGCTTAGTATATTAGATTCGAGACTTAAAGTTTGAGGATTGAAATCCATCTAGTTAAAATTCTTGACGGGTGGCTTCCATTTTATAAAAGTATCTAAACATTGGATTTTAAGCTCTTTTTTCATACTTCTGCTCTTTTTATACCTTTCAGAGTATAAAAGTATTTAAGGTCAAAGTATTTTGAAAGTAAAACTAAGATGTTATTTGCCCTTTCACCATTTTGACATTTGTGCTAATGGTGCAGAGCAATGGTGGGTAAAATTGTTGTTGCTTTAACACTAAGCAAGGAAGTGGTTCCTAATTATACTAGTAGTCATTGTGTTTTTCAACTGCCACACATTTGTGGTAAAACGAAATGTCAATATCGCATAAAAATTTCCTTGATAAAGCAGTAGAAATTATTTATTTTGTCAAATGTTGACCTTTGAGTAAAGTGTTTTTAATATTTGGTGTGAGAAAATGGGAAGTACACATAAAGTGCTTGTGCTGCATACCAAAATATTCTGGTGTCTTGAGGAAAAGCACTTGTATGATTAAGTCGCAAGCTGCACTAATTGCGTTTTTTTCATGGAGTGCCAGTTTTATTTGAAAGAGTAGTTAGAGACAAACTGTAATTTGAGCTTTCTTGTGAAAAACTTTGGAAAATTTGAGTCTGCTGTTATGAGCTTGACAGCATCCCAATAGTTAACAGCTTTTATGATGAGACCACCAATGATATAGCAAGGGTGATGTTTTTAAATGTTTAATAATGGAATTGGTCAACATTTGGAAAAAATCTACATTGCTCAGTGAACCTGTATTTCCCAAATGACCAGTGCATGATGTTATAAAAGTCATGCATAGATAAATGTATTCGAAGTGCAAGATAGACCAGTAGATTTTAACATAACAGGGTATGAAAAGTTTAGTGATATGGCTTCAGATTCCACATTGCAATTAACCTTTAAGAAATTTCCATTTGTTGAATTTTGGGGTACCATCAAAGAAGAGTATTAAAAATTGCCTGAAAAAGCTATTAAAATACTCCTCCCTTTTCTATCTACATATCTTTATGAGGCTAGATCTTTTCCAAATCCTTCAGTAACAGATTGAATGCCGAAACAGCTATGATAATCCACCTGTTTCTATTAAGCTAGACATTAGAGACTTGCCAAAAAAAAAAACCCCTCTAATACTTCTCACTAAATTATTTGGTTTTAGAAAATATAGTTATTCTTCATTAAAAATGAGATTAAAATTTCATTTAATTTTTATATTTATATTACATGTTATATTTAATTACATTAAATATGTCAACATGAGTTTATTTTTAAAATATTTTTAAAAATTGCTGACTTTTAATTTTGAACATAGTAGTTCTTGATAGACATAATACAATATGAGAACAACCTCTTTTAGGTTCTCAATAAATTTTGAGTGTAAAGGTTTCCTGAGACCAAAAATGTTGGAACTGCTGATGTAAGGAAACTTTTTAATGGCCATTTTAAATAACTGCCTTTATATTGTATGTTCTGGAATACAGGACTTGTTCCAGAAGAAACAGAAGAAAATATTGAAGGAGAAATGAGCAGTGAAGATTGCAAACTACAAGACTTGCCTCCATGTTGGGGACTGGATATAGTTTGTGGTAAAGGAACAGATTTTAATTATGGACCATGGGCCGATAGGCAGAGGTACTTGAGTATATTATATTTCTAATAAGTCTTTTAGATATATTGAGATGCATATAATTTGAAATAAAATCTAGCTTAAAATTTTTATAAACTGTTTTATTACAGCAGAAGAAGATATCACTAAACATTTTGATCCAAATAATAACTTGCTTGTGGCTTTTCCACAAGCAAGTTCATTCCAAAAGTGGAGCTGATTGATTGGAAAGATGGTGAATGAAGAGTGTATTTGTTGGTTCATTTGTTTTTTCTTTTGGATTTAATCCACAATGATTTCTTTATTGATCCCCTACTATATGCCACATATTGTTGGGACTATGGGAATTCAGAAATAAAAGACATATGTCTTCCAGTTTTAGTGGGGAAGAAAGAACCAAAAGACTCATATTAGGTGCTATAATAAAGGTAAGTAAAGGGTCTTGATGAAGAACTTAGAAAAGTACTCTACTAGTTCGCTAGGGCTGCCTTAATAAAGCATCACAGATAATGTGGCTTAAGCAACAGAAATGTATTTTCTCACAATTCTAGAGTCTAAGAAGTCCTCCAACAAGATGGTGGCATGGTTGGTTCCTTCTGAGGGCTGTGAGGGAAGGATGTGTTCCAGGCCTGTCTCCTTGGCTTGTAGATTGCTGTTGTTTTCCAGTGTCTTCATGTGGTCTTTCCCTTGTGTACCTCTGTGTCCAGATCATACTGTCCAGTCATATTGGATTAGGACAGCATACCCTAATGACCTCATTTTAACTAAATTACCATTATGAAGACCCCATCTCCAAATATAGTCACATTCTGAGGTACTGGGGGTTAGGACTTCAGCATATGAATTTTGGGGGTTAGGACTTCAACAAATGAATTTTTAGGTTACTTGGTATTCCTAGTATATAGTATATAATTTATATTAAAGATTAGGGGAGAGAAGAATTGGGGAAGGCTTTTGGTTGAGGTAACATGTAAATTAAGTTTTGAAAGATAATTGAGAGTTAGCCAGGGAAAGAAGAGGAGGGTGAATCATTGAGGCAAAGGAAGCGTTTTATAAATGCATGAAGATAGTGGAGAATTGTCCTGTAGTTATGGTCTATAGTGGTTAAGAAGTATGGATTTTATAATGTCATTTTATTTTAAAGTAGTTTTAATTTTTAATATATTGTGAACATTTTTCTACTTCTTGAAGAATTTTAAACAAAGAAGGGAATATTTACCATTAAGTATGAGGGAGCATCTAAGTTTTTATGTACAAAATTAGACATTCCTTAAAATTAGTTTAGTTTTTCTATTCATGAACTAGTGTTTTTGTATAGAGAAATACAAGCCAAGTCATTCACTTGAGCAGATATTGCAGGACCATTGATAATTAGTGAACGAGTACTGATACTAACTTGATGTATTGACTTTTTAAATGCTTTTTAAAAAAGTGCTATCTAGCTAGCATTATTAGAATTATTATATGTTTTGTCAAGTAGTATATTCTATTAATCTTGGTATCTGTAGTATGTAGGAATATCTGCCTCATTAAGTAGCTAACAATTATATGGTAAATGAATAAGCTCGTTATTTGAAAATTCTTGCATTATGCTAAAACAATACTTCATTAAATTCTGCATTAGGTCATTTGTTAAACTTGAAAGTAAATAGAGCATAAAATTTCAGGTTAGAAAGAAAATGCTTTTCACATTATTGAATTTAAATTTTCCTCTAATGGTAAAATTTTTCCTGTAAGTCATGTTATATTTGACATGCAGGAGTTGAAAATGAGAGATTTTACGTTTCATTAAGTAATAGAGCTACATCTGTTTATATTCAGAAATCTCAAGAAAAGTTTATTTTGTTTGGTTGGCGGAGCAGTTATATATTGTTTGAGAAGAAAAAATGAAAATAATGCTTTAACATAGGGCCATGAAGTAGTTTTGCATTTTTTAGCACTTAAATAAAGTGTGATTCTTCTTAAACTGTGTTTAATTTCATTGTGTATTTTTCATAAGTTTTAGGGTATATTTACACAAAAACCCAAACTAAAGTGCAATCGAGAAATGACACTGAAGATAGAAATTTGCTTTAACCACTCCTTTCAGTAGATTTTTCCACTACCGGGAGAGAAGAGCAATGCATTTCTAATCTGGACTTTAAAAAACCACTCAGGTTTATTTAAAAAGAAAAAAAAATGTATTTTTCACATGTATTTAATTCACTAATGTGAGCAATATTTGTCTCCTCAATTACATGTTCAAAAGGTATTATGCAACCGTTTCCTCTTCTCCTTCTCTGTATTTGAGTTTCTGCACAAATATGAACTGTAATCAGCGATGAATAGTAAGGTCAGTTTTCTTAGTAGCCATCTATTAACATAAGACATACAGGAAGAAACCTCAGCTGTTTTGCTATTAGATAATTCTCTCAGTATTGTAAGGAGTTATTGACTTTTAAAATAGCATGGTTTTAGCCTAGAGATTTTATAATCATAAGATGATTTTAGTTTCTAGATTTTGATGTCAGTTCTACTATCTTTACATGATTGTCTGAATATTTAAGATATTACTCAGTTTTTACTTCATGTTTTCTTTTTATGAATTTTCATGACAGAGTTGAAATACAAACTCTTTTAAAATGAAACTTAATCTTCAGATGATGATTATAATAATACAAACCTTCCTAACATTGTCTGGCCTTTTTTTTTTTTTTTTTTTTTTTTTTTTTTAATTGCTTTCACTTAAAGTGCTTTCATTAGTATTTTCTGACTTGATCCTTATAACCCAGTGAGATTCATAGGACAGATGTAATGAACTCATTTTACTTGTGTGAAAATGGAGATGCAGAGAAGTTCAGTGATTTGGGTAAGATAGTGAAGCTAAAGCATGAAGTGCTGAGGTTCAAACCAGCCCTTCAGGTCTACTGCCTTTCTCATTATGTCCTGCTATCTACCCACTTTGTAGTCAATGATCGTCTGATGGATTCTCTATCCTTAATATTCTTAACTTTCTATATTTATGTATCTTACTCAAAACATTTGCAGAACTTTATTTTTCTTTCATATATTTTAACGATAGCAAGTTATAGTCTATGAGACTTATTGTACAGATTTTGTCTGGTTCATCTAATATTTCCCAGTCTTATTTATTCTAGGTAGCATTTTCTGTCACTGCTGACTCATCCCTTCCTGTTTTAAAGCCATAGACTGGCACCTTCTTTGAATGTATGAGTAACATTACACAATACTAATGTTAGCTCATGTAGAAGACTCTGAATTGAAAATTTCTTGAGCTCTTTCGTCTTTGTCAAATGATAAGGGGAGGCAAAAACATTAGCACTTTAGCCTCCAAATACCTATTTACCTTTTAGAAATCTGTTGCTCTTTAGCCTTTTAATTATATAATATTGATTTAAAGTGATTATGAAATTAATAGAAATAGCCACGTCTTCCATGTGCCATGCACTGCTAAGTCTTTTCCATGTATCTTACCATTTAAACCTCCGAACCTTTCTATGAGACAAGATATATTACCTCCTATGTTATAGAAGAGGAAGCAGCTCAAATTTTCTGGGGAAGATTGAGTAACTTGTCCAGGTTGGAATAATGATTTTAATTAAGCTATCCTCTGTCAGTTCTTTGTTTGCCATTTGGGCAATTTATATACTTGTAGAGAGTCTTTAATTTGTTACAGTACACTTGAATAGTGCAAATTTTCTCATATCTCATTTGATAATCATGTATCTATTGAGTAATCAAAGCTCATTGATCTCTGGAAGTGTTAAATATTGCAGAAGACAGTCTAATTGTTAAATGTGATAGCAATGATAATAAAAAATTAGAATATTGATTTTGGTCCTTTATCAGAGGTAATTTTGTTTGAATAACATGTCATTATTCTTTCTACCTCCTTGTGTAGAGATTGTTTATGGAAGTTTTTCTTTCCACCTGATTATCAAGTCTTGAAAGTTTCTGAAATTGCACAGCCTGGGAGACCAAGACAGATCCTTGCTTTTGAATTACGAATGAATATTATTGCAGATGCTACAATTGATTTGCTGTTTACCAAAAATAGGGTAATTATTATAATACTATAGTAGAAAATAGTATTTAAAATTTTAACATTATTTTTCAGAGTTTTTTCCTGGTGACTAGTCCCATACTTGGATTAGCTTATATGAGCTGTTTTCCCTTCAAATAATTGTATGTATTTTACTTTCATCATAATTTTATTAAATGTCAAATAATGGGAAGAAATTAATAGTAATAAACTTTCATGCTATATTCTGGCTCATTTTCTCCTTTGTATCTGGCTAAATTGTTTAGTGTATTTTTGGTAAAAATTTGAACTTTTGTTCTTAGGAACTTTTAATACTTGTTTAACATATCAATAATTTCTTCTGTGGTAATAACTGAAAAGTAAAGATGGGAGAATAATTCTAACTAATGTTTTATATGAATTAATTTTTTCTTTTGGTAGGAAACAAATGCTGTACATGTAAATGTAGGAGCTGGCTCATATTTAGAAATTAATATTCCAATGACAGTTGAAGAAAATGGTAAGCTGCAACTGTTACTTTTCTTTTTTAAATAGAGAAATAATTACAAATAATAAAGTTTGTTAATCATTTTAGACTAACATTAATAAGGTTTTCTCAGTTTTTTATTACATTTTGATGTGCCTATAGTCATTCAAGGGAAATATTATGTAATTGAGCATTTAGAGAGAAGGGAAACATTTTCTAATCAAGTTCAGTCTTATAACTATATGCTTTTATTATAACCTATACATTTCTTTTGTAGGACTGAGCATAATTTACTTAATGCATAGTTTTCCAGTTAGACTGTTGCACTATGAGAGCAGGTGCTGTTTTTTTCCTTTAGTGTATTCTCAGGGCTGAACCCTGTACCTGACATTTGGGCAGTAATTGATTGGATGACTACAAGGCTTGGTTTAGGTTATATTATTAGTAGATTTTGTCAGGGAGTAAGCTGGGTACTTCGAGTGGCATAACTTTAATAAATCAGAACATTTCACGTTAAAAATATTAAAAGAGTGGCCTCACAACTTTAGTTTCATCTGAGTTTAGATGATCTAAGTTCATCATGCACTTGAAGTATGGGCACTGACACAGTTAATAACATGAATAAGTACTTTTTGTTAAATTTATCAAATTGTTATAACTTCATTTTGCCTTCTTATTTCCATTTTCTTATTACATTTGTAATTGAGAGCAGTTAAGATGAAATTCTACTTTATTTTCTTTCTTGAGAGTAAAGAGTAGCAACTTACCCACATTTAAAATCAATCATTAGTGTTTCTTTTTCTAAGTATAATTCATTTTTGTGTCATTCTTAGCTCTTGTTTCTTGGTTCTGTCACTTGTTTTCCTGTTGTAAGAGGAAAGCAGGCGGAGGGTTGACTACGTTCATTAGTTTATGTAAAGTGGTAGCATTCAGGCCTGCCTGCTTAGATAATCAATTGAAAAAGTGACTGTGAATGGCACAGTGTATATTTTTCCCATAACTTTGAGGCTATTTTAGTGAATAACTAACCCTTATCTAGTATTAAAAAAGCAATCTTACTAAGGTTTGAAGGAGATGCTTGAGATTCTGTAGGAGTGCTAATTCAGAGTGTGCAGTTGGAAAGAAGCATCTTTTAGAAAAGCCTTACTTACAGGTGTATGATGGGGTGTAAAGGCAGTTGAGAGTTGTACACAATTGATAATGTGCTTCTACCTTTTCACAACTGATGATACACATAGGAAATTGTATTTTTACTGTTTTGTGCAGTATTATACAAAATACTGGTACACTGGAGTAAAGGAATCACCTGAGGACTGAGGAGTCAATATCTTGAGCATATCTATTATAAATCTGTGGCAAGTACCACAGCATACTTGTTGTGGAAGTCGAGTTAAGGGTCTAAGGAAAGCCCAGTCAGGTTTTGGATATAGAGGTTATGTGGCTTTTAAGACGACTGGCAAAGGGAAAATGGACTTAGGTGTGTCAGGCAAGAACAATATATAACAAATAAATTTAAAACTTTTTAGAGATTCAGGTATTAAAAAAAGAAAGAAAAAAAGCACAGAGCAGAATGCAGGATGCATGTGGAATTAGCTGTATAATAGTGACCACAGAAGTTGTGTTCATAGGAAGAAATTTCTTTAAGAAAGGAAATATACTCTAAACCATTCAGCTTTTGTTGAGAATGGGCTATATTGCTGAGAAACTGTCATTACATGAGGGGAATAGCTGTTATTTAGTAACTGTCATTATATAAGGAGTAGTTGAAAATGATGAAAATATGTACCCTTGAGTCAATGGAAGAAAAAAGGAGCTGTGTTCTGTAACTGAAAACTGCTGTTTAAAGAATAGACTTGTAGTTTTGCAAACTACAAAGGAAAGCAAAATCAGAATAGATATATGAAGTTGGAACTTTGTTCCTTTAGAGCAGCCCATATGAGAAGGATCACCTATTAAGTTAGCAAGCTCCCTGTCACTGAGGTGTGTTTAGTGACTAACTACCATTTTTCAAGGATTCCTTCTTTGGGTGGTGGTAGGAGTTGGTTCCAGTCCAAAGATGTTTCATTTTGTAATTGTTTTCCTGGTTCTTAATCTTTATGTTTTTATTGTTAGGTTACACTCCTGCTATTAAAGGACAACTCTTACATGTGGATGCCACTACCAGCATGCAATATCGGACCCTTTTAGAAGCAGAAATGTTAGCAGTGAGTCTGTAGTACATGATGATATGCATACTTATATGAAAAACAATTGATTTTAATTTTCTTGTGTAAAGTTTAATTAACCAAGAAATCATCAGATGGTCCATCTTCTAGTTCAAGAACAGCTAGATGCTCTTGACTCTGTCCTAGGGAAGAGGAGTGGATTAGTGCTATGGACTCCTGTTGACATCTCTTTGTTGCTCTGCTTCTAGTATGAGGGAGGTGAATAAAAGGCAACGATATATATGTTTTTGGCCTGAAAAATATGCGAAGTTGTTAGAATATTGTTTTTAAAGTACATTATGTGGCTGGACTAAATCTATTCTAAGTTCTAAGTAAGATAATTCTTTAATATATGTTTTCTAGCCCCACTAGATTTCTTTTTCAGGGCTTAAATAATGTAATTTACTGTGCCTGTTACTTGATAAAAGGTAAAAGGAAGAAAATCTTGTTGATACCCTGGATTGTTTCATATCAGAAAGAGAAACAATATGTAAATGCCCATGATTAAAATTGCTGATTGGGGACTCATTAATCAAGCAGATTTTTATTATTATTACTATCAGGGACAACAACACCAACAAAAGCCACTATGTAAAATGGTTAATATTCAGAGATTCTTTCATATAAGATGGTGCCATAAGGTTCTTAATTACTTGTCTTAAACATTTTACATATGACATATGTAAATTATGAGAAAAATTCTGCAATTAACAGGAATATGTAAAATACCATAAATGTATCTTAAACTGGTATATTCAGTATTTTAATGAATTCTTCATCTATTGCTGATAAATAGTGCTGTGTGACAATGCTTTCCTAGGTAGGCAGCTTTTGCCTTTGCAGAAATGCCAAACTGGGCAGGGTGCAGTGACTCATACCTGTAATCCCAGCACTTTGGGAGGCTGAGGCAGGTGGATCACTTGAGTACAGGAGTTGGAGACCAGCCTGGCCAATATGGCGAAACCCTGCCTCTACTAAAAATACAAAAATTAGCCAGGTGTGATGGCATGCATGCCTGTAATTCCAGCTACTTGGGAGGCTGAGGCACAAGAATTGCTTGAACCCAGGAGGTGGAGGTTGCAGTGAGGCGAGATTGTGCCACTGCACTTCAGCTTGGGCAATAGAGTGAGACTCTGTCTCAAAAAAAAAAAAAAAAAAAAAAAAAAAAGAAATGCCAAGCTGCAGAAATACTGATATTACTTCCTCTGACAGTAAGCATCGCACTCTATTTTCCTTCACACTGAACCTGTCACTTAACAGATGAGGCTTAAGAAGACATTAGGAATGTCGGTTGTTACCCTATTGGTTTATCTGGAGTGCAGTATCAACACTGTGGCCTGATTTGTTGTTTTGAAAGTTTTTTGACCACATCTTGGCTTAATATTTCAAGGAGCTAGATGTAGCCATGGATATTGGCCACAGCAATATTAAAGTCTCAAAGGGACCTTCTGTTCAGCTCAGTAGGAAAATAAGTTTTAGTTACTCACTAGTGTGTGTGACTTCATTTCTAATGCTGTTTACACAGTGTCACATCTTAAGCTCTAATACTTTTACCTAACATTTGTTTTGCAGTTCCACATCAATGCCAGCTACCCCCGAATATGGAACATGCCGCAGACATGGCAGTGTGAATTAGAGGTTTATAAAGCCACTTACCACTTCATCTTTGCACAGAAAAACTTCTTTACAGGTAATTTTCTAATAGATGTAAATACAGTGAGATTTATCACAGTGAACTTGCTTACATTTGATAAGTTTTACTTTTAAATTACATAGGGAATGATGACATGATTCATATTTTCTTACTTTAACGTTTCCTTTTGGGCTGAAAATACCAAAGAGAGAATTTAAATACAGACATTTTGCATTCTTTTCTAACCTAAACAAGGAAAATATAAACCCCAAATTGAGCTTAGAAGGAAATGAAAGAACTTAATTTAGGCTGGGGCTTTGTATCAGTCTAGTTAGGGGGTAGGATGGGGATGATGAATCAATTTCTCTGTCTTCCCAAATTAGGCATCAGCATGGCTTCATTATTTTGTTTTAATAATTATAATACACAACAGTATACGCAAATAGCTAAATGTTATTTTTATACTTGGAGCCCTTATTTAATCTTTTCTGTTGGCATGGATAATTGAGTTGGTGCTATCACTAGTTGGAAGAAACATTCCTTCATTTCTTGCAGAATATTTTGATAGCTGTGCATATTTTGTGACTATGAGAACACATAGTGTTGGTCTATGAATAGCATAAATATTACTGCATTAAAATAAGGGGCATTTATTGAGTCTTCTTCTAAAAAGTTTAGCCCCATAGAGTTAGTCTGATTTGCCAGGGTCAGTGGCTATTCCACAGAAACCTAATCTTTGCTTGACTGCTTGCTACATTTATCCATCCATCCATCCATCCATCCATCCATCCATCCATCCATCCATCCATTTGTGCAACAGTCGTTTTATACAAGCATCTAGTCGATGCTGGGTACTATTAGATATTTGGAGGTGTACTGGTGTTTAAGGTATACATAGGTAGTCCTCTCCTGACAATACTACTGTATAATGTTGTGTAAATGACTTCACTGTTTAAGCTTCAGATTCCTTGTTTGTGAAATAAGGATAACAATTTCTACCCTAATTTTGCTATTACTAAAGTTTTGACCTTTTAAAATGCCTCTTTCTGCAATATGTTCAATCATAAGTCTTTTATATTTCTTTTCTGGTTTGACTGGGAGCCTTGGGGACTAGATAGACTGATTCTGCTTTCCTGGAGTTACATACTTCTCCAAGGCTTGAACCAGTGTCCCATTAGTAGGAATTTTGACAGAGTCCCTGGCAAGTTAAGCTTTTGCTAGTGAAGCAGAGCATTGGATGAGCACTTCTCAGTTCAAATTTATGAAAAAAATTGCAGCTAAAACCTATGGTGTGTATTATGTGTCTGACTTTGTCCTAAGCAGTTTGCACATATTAAATTATTGAATCCTCACAATAACTCTCAGGGATCAATATTATTATTTTCCGTACTTTATAGATGAGGAAAATGAGTTATAGAGAGGTAAAACATTATGTCCAGGGTCACACTTGGTTGAGCTCAAATTCTAACTCAAGTAGTCTGGCTCAAGAATCTGTTATATTACTTATCTCTTTGACTAGCTTTTTCCTTCTCACTTAAGATTTGTATTTTTTAACTTTACTAATCTTTTAAAATAGATACCTATCATCAAGTATTTACTCCTTCACCTTACTTTTCTTCCAGACATTTCCCATCTTTAGACTCTTGCAGTGCTAAGAATAGCTGCAGTAGAAGTATAAATTCTTCATGATTTAAAAATATTATTTTGTAGTAGCACTTTCATTTACACTATTGTATTAGTTACACTGAAACAGCTAAGTACATATTTCCTAAATTGGAACTGATTTTCCTTAAATTATTTTCTTTCTCTAACTCTAATTTTTATGCTTTCTCTATTGAAATTCACTCTTTTGGTTATTTATTTTTTTATAAAGTTTATTTGGAGAAATTTTTAAAAACATAGATACAAAAGTAAACATAATCACCATTTTACAGATTTAACAACTGTTAACAGTTGATCATATTACTTCTATTGTTTTTAAAAGATATAGCATAACAAATAACTGTAGAGTCCTTTTTAAACTTATTCTCTAAAAAGGATGAGTACCAGAGAATAATATTAGTTTAGTATTAGAGTGAACCTACTTGGTCATAGTGTTTGGATTGCTTTCCCTATTGTTGGAATTCTATAGAAAAGAAATTATCTGTCTGATGTGAGGGAATGCCTAATATTCCTCAACAGCCACTTATTAGTACCACTTATTCTCATACCACTTATTAGTAAGATGAAATTGTTCTTAAGAGATTTCAATGTGGGACAAAGATAGCTTTATGATAAATATAATATAGAACCTCAGAAATGAAAGCTATAAAACAAAAGCAGAAACTGAAGCCTCTTCTGGGAATAATGAAAATAACTTAGATTTACTCTGATAAGGAGGAGAAGAAAATAATATATTGGCATTGCAAAGCTCTAATACCAGTTGATTGATGTTTTATAGGGTGTTTGCCTGACAACTTAATGATAAAATGAGTTGTTGGTGGGTTTTTTTCAGAGTAACGTTTAGCTTGCCGTAACTTTTTAATTCATTGCACAAATGAGTAAGGCAGTCATCAGGAAAGTGCTTCCTTTATCTAATCAGATTATTTGATAAGACCATCTGGTAATGAGAAACAGATTTTGATTTAATAACAATGCATATTATAAAGTTGTTGAGGCTCCTAATAAAAATAGTTTGCCACCATAATTTTTAATATTTATCAGTAAAGATGTTACAGAAACTGGTAGGTAAACTATATTAAAAAATGATACGCTGAAATTTTAAATTAGTTATTAAAGAAAAAAACTAACAAGATTTGTTAGAAATAGACTAATAGCTGTAACGTTTCACATGAGTTATTAAAGAAGAAAATAAGATTTGTTAAAATAGAATTTGGCTAATAACTTTATAAAATTATACTAGTTTCTTGAAATAAGTAGTAAACTGAATTTGTTTAGTTCAATTTTTGTTTATTTCACTAGCAATCGTATCTCAATCTTTCGACTAATAGAAGTATAAAGTAGATAAAATGCAACCAATATACATTGTAAGTCTCATACATGAATAATGATTCAAAACAAACATTAAATATCATCTCTGCCCTCACTTATGGGCATTTCTTGTTTTGTATTATTTGTCTCAAGTACATTGGTATGTGTACTAGACATAGACAAATGAAACAATACCAGACATTATGTATATTGAGTGCAAGTGTGAAATGCAAGTGTGAAATGTGAAGCTGACAAATGCATGTAAGACCTGAATACAGAGGAAACCACTGTCATCTGAAGGTAATCGGAGAAAGTAAGGAAAGACATTAAGGTCTGAAATGGTGTTTTTAAATGAATTCAGTAGTATTAACTAAGATCTGGTAGTATTTTGCCATTTACAAAGCATGTTCACTTGTATTATCTTCACATAGCTCTAAAATAGGATAGCTGTTATCCCTGAGTTAACAATGAAGAACTTGAGGCATAGAAATGTTGAATGACTTGGTCAAACTTACGAGGCTAGGAAGTAGAAGACATTTAAGAACAATTTTCAGACTGAAGACCCTTTGCCTTCTCTATAGTATTATGCTGGCAATAAAGATGGTTAGTTTTTCCTTAGCAGAGAGGATATGAAAGATAGTATTTAGTTTGACCAAAAACGCTGAACTGTGAATGTTATGAGTGAGAAAGGTGAGAAAATCAGCTTGATGAATGATGAATATATATTGTAGAGTTGGTTATATCCAGAGATGATTTTTGGGCAACTCCCAAGTGTTAGATGCTGTGCTAAAGACTAAAGTTAGAAAGTAGGAATAGAGTCAGCCTAGTTTGGTAGGGTGGCACTTAGAAGTAAAAGATTTGAGGTAAGCATAAAGTATGTAAACTGTGATGAATCACTGTGATTGTTAAATAAAAATATGTTTAAAGTAAATTTGATAAGTTGAATTTTCTGTTCTCTATTAATGGAACAGGTTAATAGCCATATGCCTTTTATTGTTGGTATAGTAAAACTCTGTATCTCATTAATATTAATTTGTAATTGTCATTTGACATTAAGTGTATTATTCTGCCATTTTAGTAAGACAAGAGTTTCTAATACATTTGTGCTACCTTCTGTATGTGGTAGCTAAAATTTAAATGGGTTCATATCATATTATATAAGATAAATTTACTCTGAGTTCATTATTGAATCTTTTTTCTGTTTAAATATCACCTTTAAAATACAAAGAAAACTACTTTAAATATTTCACAGTTTTACCTATAATTTTCCTTAGGATATCTTTAATAATAAATGCTACCATTTGTGGAGTGCTTACCCTGTGCCAGTTACTTTGTTAAAACTTCACATAAATCATCTGAATTCTCATCATAAGTCTGTGAGGTTGTTCTGATTTTATAGAGGAGAAAACTGACAATATTTAAGTCACTTTTTTCAAGATTACATAGCTGATAAAATGATAAAGCCAGAATTTAAACCCAAGACTATCTAGTGTCAAAGACTGTGCTATAATAATACTATTTCCAATTGTTTCCCTCTCTCTCTCTCTCTCTCTCTCTCTCTCTCTCTCTCTGTGTGTGTCACACACACGCACACACACGCGTTCTAATTTTATATACATGGCACTGTGTTGTGTATTGTGAGTACACAAAGATGAGTTTGACACCTCTAGGAGGAGCCTTTTATTGAAAGACATTGCTGGGAGTGTACAATGCATGTAAAACATTCTGGAGGCCAGAAGATAAAGTTGTGCAAACTGGTATGGTAGATGGTAGATCAGTGCTAATGTCTTTAAAGAGCCTTTATTTATTGGGATTAAAAAAAAATTACAGTACCAAAGGGTAAACAGACTAAATATATGAACACAATTTTAATGAGGCCAGCATCATCTTGATACCAAAGCCTGGCAAAGATACAACAAAAAAAGAGAATTTTAGACCAATATCCCTGATGAACATCGATGCAAAAATCCTCAATAAAATACTGGCAAACCGAATCCACAGCACATCAAAAAGCTTATCCACCACGAGCAAGTCGGCTTCATCCCTGGGATGCAAGACTGGTTCAACATATGCAAATCAATAAATGTAATCCAGCATATAAACAGAACCAAAGACAAAAAACACATGATTATCTCAATATTTGCAGAAAAGGCCTTTGACAAAATTAACAGCGCTTCATGATAAAAACTGTCAATAAATTAGGTATTGATGGGACACATCTCAAAATAGTAAGAGCTATTTATGACAAACCCACAGCCAATATCATACTGAATGGGCAAAAACTGGAAGCATTCCCTTTGAAAATTGGCACAAGACAGGGATGCCCTCTCTCACCACTCCTGTTTAACATAGTGTTGGAAGTTCTGGCTAGGGCATTCAGGCAGGAGAAAGAAATAAAGGGTATTTAATTAGGAAAAGAGGAAGTCAAACTGTCCGTGTTTGCAGATGACATGATTGTATATTTAGAAAACCGCATCATCTCAACCCAAAGTCTCCTTAAGCTGATAAGCAACTTCCGCAGTCTCAGGATACAAAAATCAATGTGCAAAAATCACAAGCATTCCTATACACCAGTAACAGGCAAACAGAGAGCCAAATCATGAGTGAACTCCCATTCACAATTGCTTCAAAGAGAATAAAATACCTAGGAATCCAACTTACAAGGGATGTGAAGGAGCTCTTCAAGGAGAACTACAAACCACTACTCAATGAAATAAAAGAGGACACAAACAAATGGAAGAACATTCCATGTTCATGGATAGGAAGAATCAATATAGTGAAAATGGCCATACTGCCCAAGGTAATTTATAGATTCATTGCCATCCCCATCAAGCTACCAATGACTTTCTTCACAGAATTGGAAGAAAACTACTTGAAAGTTCATATGGAACCAAAAAAGAGCCTGCATTGCCAAGGCAATCCTAAGCCAAAAGAACAAAGCTGGAGGCATCACACTACCTGACTTCAAACTGTACTACAAGGCTACAGTAACCAAAACAGCATGGTACTGGTACCAAAACAGAGATATAGACCACTGGAACAGAACAGAGCCCTCAGAAGTAATACCACACATCTACAACCATCTGATCTTTGACAAACCTGACAAAAACAAGAAATGGGGAAACGATTCCCTGTTTAGTAAATGGTGCTGGGAAAACTAGCTAGCCATATGTAGAAAGCTGAAACTGAATCCCTTCCTTACATCTTTTACAAAAATTAATTCAAGATGGATTAAAGACTTAAATATTAGACCTAAAACCATAAAAACCCTAGAAGAAAACCTAGGCAATAGCATTCGGGACATAGGCATGGGCAAGGACTTCATGTCTAAAACACCAAAAGCAATGGCAACAAAAACCAAAATTGACAAATGGGATCTAATTAAACTAAAGATCTTCTGCACATCAAAAGAAACTACTATCAGAGTGAACAGGCAACCTGCAGAATGGGAGAAAAATTTTGTAATCTACCCATCTGACAAAGGGCTGATATCCAGAATCTACAAAGAACTTAAATACATTTACAAGTAAGAAACAACCCCATCAAAAAGTGGGCGAAGGATATGAACAAACAGTTCTCTAAAGAAGACATTTATGCACCCAACAGACACAAGAAAAAATGCTCATCATCCCTGACCATCAGAGAAATGCAAATCAAAACCACAATGAGATACCATCTCACACCAGTTAGAATGGCAATCACTAAAAGTTAGGAAACAACAGGTGCTGGAGAGGATGTGGAGAAACAGGAACACTTTTACACTGTTAGTGGAACTGTAAACTAGTTCAACCATTGTGGAAGACAGTGTGGTGATTCCTCAAGGATCTAGAACTAGAAATACCATTTGACCTAGCCATTCCATTACTGGGTATATACCCAAAGGATTGTAAGTCATGCTGCTATAAAGACACATGCACACGTGTGTTTATTGTGGCACTTTTCACGATATCAAAGACTTGGAACCAACCCAAATGCCCATCAATGATAGACTGGATAAAGAAAATGTGGCACATATACACCATGGAATACTGTGCAGCCATAAAAAAGGATGAGTTCATGTCCTTTGTAGGGACATTGGTGAAGTTGGAAACCATCATTCTCAGCAAACTATCACAAGGACAGAAAACCAAACCCCGCATGTTCTCGCTCATAGGTGGGAACTGAACAATGAGAACACTTGGCCACAGGAAGGGGAACATCACACACTGGGGCCTGTGGTGGGGTGGGGCCAAGGGGGAGGGATATCATTAGGAGATGTATCTAATGTAAATGACGAGTTAATGGGTGCAGCACACCAACGTGGCACGTGTATACATATGTAACAAGCCTCCACGTTGTGCACATGTACCCTAGAACTTAAAGTATAATAATAATAATAATAATAAAAGCAGTTTAAACATACAGTGAAATGGCAATGAACAAATATGAATATAATTCTAAGAAAGTCAAGTCTATGTTTCCTTCACCCATTGTAGTCCTAGAGTCTAGAACAGAGCCTGACACACAGGAGACACTCAGTAGATATTTGTTTAATGAATAAAACAACATGAAAAAATGTTCAGCCATGCTTGTAGTTAAGAAGCTCAGTGAAAGCAAGATACCATTTTTCAGTTATTAAATGTCAAGTAAAACAAAACAAAAAACAGATAGATGATAGAAAGAGATAGAATGCAGGAGAAAGTTCAGTGAAATAGGTAGTCAAGCATACATTTCCGGTAGGAATGTAAATGGACTCACTTCTCTTCTAATGCAATTTATAGTAGTCTCGAAAAATATTCTTAAATTTTGACCCAGCAATTCCACTTCTAGAATCTTTACTGACAAGCAATCCTGAATATGTAAAATATTTTTTACAAAAATATATAGTACATGGTAATATATATAACACAAAAATTTGGAAAGAGTATAAATATCCAACTATAAAAAATGGTTAAGTAGGTCCTGACAAATCTTATTAATGAGCTATTATGCAAAATTTATGTAAACCTGTGAAATAACACAGAATAATATTTGAGTTCAGTGAAAGAAGCAACACATAAAAAATGTTCTTATAGGATAGTGTCAGTCTGTGTAGAAAAATAACTGGAAGAAAATGTATCCACAATGTTGGCTATTTGGGTAGTGGAATATCAGGTGATTTTTTTTTTTAAATTTTCTGAAATTCCTTAAAAATAGATATATTAATATATAAAATTTCTTTTATTTGGAACTATGACTGGTAAGTAAACATCTGTTCACTGTCAAATTATTTAAATACATCCTAATCACCTTTTAAATATTTCAATCAAAAGAAAAATTCATTTTTGACTGGTGTTAGAAAATCTGTGTTTTTCTTTTCTGAGTTTCAACTAAATTTACAATTTCTATTCACTACCCCAATAATTTTAGATTTAATTCAAGACTGGTCTAGTGATAGTCCTCCAGACATTTTTTCATTTGTTCCATATACGTGGAATTTTAAGATCATGTTTCATCAGTTTGAAATGATTTGGGCCGCTAATCAACACAATTGGATCGACTGTTCCACTAAACAACAGGAAAATGGTAAGACATTTAAAAAATTAGGTTAAGTATTTCTCTCATTAAGGAAAATACCAACTAAGAAAATTAGTATTGATTTGATAGTTTTAACAGATACTAGAAGTTGTTTCTCCCCATTATCTTTGTGAGACTCTCAGAGGACTGTTTCAGAGTTTGTATTGAACTAAAACTTAATTTTGTTTAGTTGTGCATTTTAGACAGTTTTATAATTGAAATTTTATGGACATTAACAGTAAATTTACTTTTCTTATTTTTCTTTTTTTTTTTTTTGTAGTGTATCTGGCAGCCTGTGGAGAAACACTAAACATTGATTTTTCTTTGCCTTTTACGGACTTTGTTCCAGCTACGTGTAATACCAAGTTCTCTTTAAGAGTATGTATAGTTGAATGCATTATTATTCCACAAGGTGTATTAGTTAGTTTGATTTCCCAAAGCTTATCTTTACTCCCTCTACCCAGTCCATTGCCACTTCAAGGTATTTTAGCTTTCCTCCAATGTCTACTACCTTTAGTGTCAGAGTTCCTGCTGTTTTCTTTTTGTAGTTAACTGCACCTAAGAAATTGGGCAATTAAAAATATCTTAAGTTGACTATTTTCTTAGAGTTCATTTCTGATATCTGTGGCTAATCTATATGTTAGCCTTTCTAGCTCTAATGTTTACTAATTCATATGAACTAATTTTATACTTCCCTTTATTTGATTCTTAATTGTAAACACAAATTCAAGGAGTAACCACAGTACCTTTCTTCCTTTTATCTGGATGCCTGTACTTCTAAGCTCAAAATTTTATGGAACATATAATTTTTTGGTATGGGCAACCAGTAGTACTTGTAGTATTAATAGTGGTTATACTGGTAAAATTAGCAACATAATAGAAACAGCTAACATCTGTTAAACATTTTCTGTGTACTACATAGACACTATTCCATGTGCTTTATGTAGTAACTCATTTAATTCTCAGAACAACCCCCTTGAGATTATTATTACCTGCATTTATACATTAGGAAAGTGAAGAACAGAGCTTTTGTAACTCATCATATACCTAGTGAGGTATTGGGCAATATAGCTTAGGGCTCCATTCTTTTAACCACTCTACCTTGCTGCCTGTTAAGAAACTAGTCATCAAGATGAACAAAGAATAGAAGACCTATAAGGAAAAAAGTAAAGCCAAGTGAAGATCCATTGATTTGCCAGTTCTGAATTATTGAAAGCCAGTTGAGGAAACAAGACTTACTAGAATCAAATGAGATAATACTATTTTAAAAATTAATAAAAATATAGAACATAGTACACCTGAGCTTATAAAAGTTTTTTTTAAAAGCTAAACTTCATAAAAAAAAAATCTCTGATTACCCATGGAAGACATTCTTTTCACTGTTTGGAAACTATACTGTTTCTTTCCCTGATTATTTTATTGTTTTTCAATACAAATTTAGTTTTAGTCAATGTAAAATCTTATTCCTTATTTACCTGACTGTTGAATGTAAAATCTGCCATTTCAAATTTGTTTATCTCACTTGTGTAATCCCAGCACTTTGGGACCCTGAGGCAAGATGGTTGCTTGAGGCCAGGAGTTTGAGACTAGCCTTGGCAACACAGCAAGACCCTGTCTCTACAAAAAATAAAAAAATAAAAAAATAGCACATTCCTCTCGTCTTAGCTACTTGGGAGGATCACTTGAGTGCAGGAGTTCAAGGCTTCACTCCAGCCTCAGTGACAGAGTGAGACCATTAAAACAAAAAATAATAATACAATAAAATAAAAATAAAATTTATTTTCTTTCAAACTTATTTTGAAAATTGTTGTAGACAGTTTTGCCTATATTAACCAACATATTTATGCACTAATGTTATTACTTTGGCTTATTATAATTATTTTTTAGGGAGAAGATGTTGATCTTCATTTGTTTCTACCAGATTGCCACCCTAGTAAATATTCTTTATTTATGCTGGTAAGAAATTGCCACCCAAATAAGATGATTCATGATACTGGTATTCCTGCTGAGTGTCAAAGTGGTCAGAAAACAGTTAAACCAAAATGGCGCAACGTTACTCAGGAAAAGTGAGTACATAAAATTAGTGACACAGGCCAGGCACAGTGGCTCACACCTGTAATCCCAGCACTTTGGGAGGCCGAGGTGGGTGGATCACCTGAGGTCAGGAGTTCAAGACCAACCTGGCCAACATGGTGAAACCTTGTCTCTACTAAATATACAAAAATTAGCTTGGCATCATGGTGTGTGCCTGTAGTTCTAGCTACCTGGGAGGCTGAGGTAGGGGAATCGCTTGAACCCGGGAGGCGGAGGTTGCATTGAGCTAAGATTGTACCACTGCCCTCCAGCTTGGGCAACAGAAAGAGACCCCATCTCAAAAAATAAATTAATTAGTAAAACAAAATAAAATTAGTGACAAGTATTTTCTGCTTATATGTGGAGAAATTCTTCTTCTTTCAAAAAATAATAATAAAATTTGATTATCTGCAACTGATATCTGTACAATTAAAGGAATAAGTATCTGACTAGAAACTATCTGTTTTACTCTTCAAAGGGCTGGTTGGGTTGAATGCTGGACTGTCCCAAGTGTCATGCTTACAATTGATTATACATGGCATCCAATTTATCCACAAAAAGCAGATGAACAGCTAAAACAATCATGTAAGTGTTTTTATATAATTTGTGCTTTTATACAGCTGCTATTATGATTGGTAGTCATGAAAAATAAAAAGCAAATAAATTGAAACACATCTATTCTTGTGACTTAGTATAAATATAATCTTTTAAATATTTTAGATTAATTATATCTACTTTTTGAGCATTTACTATGTATCAAATAGTGAGCCAAGCAATTTTCTGGCTTCTATTATCTCATTTAATCCTTGTAACAACTCTGTGAGACAGATATTACCATTATTTTTATCTTAAAGTTGAGGAAATATGCTCAGAGAAGGTAAGTAATATTCTCAAAGTCTGCCAAGCTAGAAGCAGTAGAGCCTGAATGTGAAACAAGGTTTGTGTGAATCTGCATATTTAAGTGCATGATTTTGTGTAACGTTAGTTTCTTTAATGCATTTTGACAGTTCTCATATAGTTTATAGTTTCCTGAAGGTAATTTGCCTTATTACCTGGGTCCAAAAAAGAATTAGAGCCAAATGATGATGTTTTCTTTGTATTTTTCCAGTGAGTTAAGTTTCAAAGGATAGTTTTCATAATTGTTTCATAGTGTCTTGATAATTTCACACTGTATTTAAATAGCTATTTATATGAAAAAATTTTGTAGTTTAGTGCCCAAGAATAGTTAAGGTCTCGATGTGACCCAAATTTATATTGCAGGGACTCAATAAGAATGTCGTTTATGTTAACAGCAAGTTTTCATTGATTTTCTGCAGGCTGATTTATGTATTTCTCTCATATTTCAATATTTATTCTTTACTTTCTTAATTATTGCTCTTTTAGGTCTGTTTTCATTATATGTACATAATGTAAGGATTAGTTGATGTCATGTTTGCAAAGTAAAAGTTTTTAGTGAATATTTCCTTGAAGATCTTCCAAGAGGTCTTTTGTCCCCCACTCCCCAAACATTAATCTTTTTTTCCCTTAATTTACTACAGTATCAGAAATGGAAGAGACAATGCTATCCGTATTAAGACCATCCCAGAAGGCATCAGACAGAGTTGTTTCTTCTCCCTCTACTTCTTCACGCCCACCTATTGATCCCTCAGAACTTCCACCTGATAAACTTCATGTAGAAATGGAACTTTCTCCAGATTCTCAAATAACTCTCTATGGACCTCTACTAAATGCCTTTTTGTGTATAAAGGTACGATTCTTAAAAACAACTTACATACTTTTAAATATAGACAAAGCAGTTAAAATTTAATTGAAAATTGAGACCATTTGAAATAGCCAGTTGGATTATTTAAAGTGTTGAGGATATACCAGATATGTTGACTGGACTTAGGGTGCTAGATTCAATTACAAAATTATTTATTAAAAATAGTACTCCTCAGTTCAGCATTCTTTTGTGCATTTTCTATGTTCTAGGAATGGTGCTAGTTGCTATAGATAAAGATGACATAGCATCTGTTCTCAGGGGTGTAAGCTAGAGGGATAGCTAGGATAGACAAATATATGGACAAATTTTAACACATTGTAAGTCATGTAGCAATAGAAGTACTACATATATCTGAGAATAATTGGTAATGGAAAACACTACTTCAAGTGAGTCCATTAAAAATAAGTGACAACGTTTTATGATAAATAATGAATAAATATTTGTTTGGTGCTTTATTTGAAAAACTGAAGCAAATATATGAAAATGCTTGTTTCAGAGTATATCAAACTTAGGTTCTAAATAAATGTGCACTAATTTTTAGAACAAAGAACAAATCGTGTTGACTCATTTTGGTATATTTTTTTCCACTGAAATTGTGTGATTGCACAGTATGACAGCACTTTAAAGTTGATCTCTGTAGAATGATTATGAAGAGAGGCTATTTTTGGATAAATATTTGAGGAGTTCATCAGTTTTCTGGAGATCACTCTTATTTTGATATTCAAATCATATGTTTTAAATGCCCCCAACAAATTATCAACAATTCTTGTTGATTTAATCTTTATGGTAACTACTATAATCCTTCCTGATCCTCACTTACCACCTTTACCTGTGATTAGAGGAGTTATCCACATCACTTTCAACAACTTAAGAAATTTTGCTTTTTTTTTTTTTTTTTTTTGAGGCGGAGTCTCGCTCTGTCGCCCAGGCTGGAGGGCAGTGATGCAATCTCGGCTCACCAAAAGCTCTGCTTCCCGGGTTCACGCCATTCTCCTGCCTCAGCCTCCTGAGTAGCTGGGACTACAGGCGCCCGCCACTGCGCCTGGCTAATTTTTTGTATTTTTAGTAGAGACGGAGTTTCACCAGGGTCTCGATCTCCTGACCTTATGATCCGCCCGCCTCGGCCTCCCAAAGTGCTGTGATTACCACCGCGCCCGGCTGAAATTTTGCATTTTTAAAGGATCTGGCAGATTCACTTTGAATATTCAATACCTAGCTGACAAGGAATCCTGTAATGTACAGCGATAAGAGTAATTAATTCTGGAGAGAGGGACTAGGATGTTCAGGGTTGGTCAGGAAAGTACGATGAAGGTTCGTTAGTAAAGGCTGTCTGCAGGAAGTGCTGGCTGAACTGGGTTTTGAAGGCATATAGCATCTCAATATTTAAGTTATTATATTGTCTTTACTAAAAACTACCATAAATCATCAGATGATGTAACTTAATATAAAAGATGCAAGGGAAAATGTGGTTAATATTTGTAGATACCTAAAGTTTCTGCTGATTACATACACACCTTTCTTCCTTCTTGTGACCATCATTTGACCTAAAATGTATGTCAGATATTTCTCCCAATATCTTACTTTCTTAGGATTGCATGTGAATAACTATAAAGGATTTGAAAGATAATTTTCAAGCTATAGTCTTCCTGAAGAGGCTGCATTATATTTTACTTAAATATAAGTAATGATTTAATTAGTAGGTGAAGGTAGTCATAGTGATACAATATCAGTTTTTGAATACTACTAGAGTGGTATTAACTTTCGTTTTTGCATTACTATGTACACATGGAACCTCAATTTGTTTTTATTAAAAAAACTGATAGTAATAAAAAAATAAGAGGACTCTTAACAAAACAGAATAGTGAAATAAATATATGCTTTCATTTTAGCTTGTTTATAGGTTCTACTCCACAGATGTAGCCATTGCTGATAGATATTGTTTTCATACAGAATTTTGTGCATTAAAGGCTTTATAACAACTTTTTAGTAATTTCTAAAGTTTGTCTTGCCCTAAATATTGTGTTAGTATTTACATTTATCTAATTAGCTTAGAACTTGTATAAAATGTCTATTAAAGCAAATTGTAAAATTTTAAATTTTGACATGTTTACTAAATATATATCAAAGATGGCCGGGTGCAGTGGCTCAAGCCTGTAATCCCAGCACTTTGGGAGGCCGAGGCAGGCGGATCACGAGGTCAGGAGATCGAGACCATCCTGGCTAACACGGTGAAACCCCGTCTCTACTAAAAAATACAAAAAAACTAGCCAGGCGAGGTGGCAGGCATCTGTAGTCCCAGCTATTCGGGAGGCTGAGGCAGGAGAATGGCATAAACCTGGGAGGCGGAGCTTGCAGTGAGCACTGCACTGCAGCCTGGGGGACAGAGCGAGACTCCGTCTCAAAAAAAACATAAAAATAAAAAAATAAAAAAATATCAAAGATATGACAGGCAAAAAATTTGTTTAGCCCAATTAACTCTGTGCTTCCTTTTATAAGGAATTTATGCAATTCTTTAAGTTTCTGGTTTTGTTTTTGTTTTTTAAGAGACAGGGTCTTGCTTTGTCACTCAGGCTGGAGTGCAGTGGCACAATCATAGCTGTTTGTAATCTGGAACCCCAGGGCTCAAGTGATCCTCCCGCCTCAGCCTCTTGTAGCTAGGTCTACAGGCAAGCACTACCACACCCATCTAACTTTTAAAAAATTATTTTTTGGAGAGACTGGGTCCTGCCATGTTGCCCAGGCTTGTCTCAAACTCCTTCCTGGCCTCAAGCGATCCTCCAGCCTTGGCCTCCCAAAGTGCTGGGATTATAGGTGTGAACCACCATGCCTGGTCTGTTTGTTTAACTATATAACGTGTATTTTACTTGGTATCGGTATTAGTACTTTGAAACTTTTTGGAAGTTGAAAAATATATATATTATTTTTATAACATATTCAAATTGATATATGAAATGTTCTTGTTCATGTATTTTCATGTATACATGAAAAAGAAAATGGAAATTTAAGGGAATGTAAAAATTCATGTAACCGAGATTGTCTTTTTTTAGTTATCAAAATTAAACATCAAGAAATTATAAAGAATAAACTAGGAAAAAAAAAATCACTATGTTTGTTTGACTGTATATGAAAGACTGCTTTCCAAAATCCACAGAAGAAACTAGGCCTGGCATTATCATTATAAATAATTCTAAGAAGACTATGTCTACTGAATATGCATTAAAATTTATGAGGACATGTATGGAAATGGGAGGTCTTCTGCAGATGTAGACAATATAGTAATTGTGAGTGTCAGCCCAAAATTACTTCAGTCATATTAAAACGTTGTCATTTCTTCTGTTGTGGATATAAAGTTGGATAACCATACTACTTATATTACTTTCCTGATTTGACTTCTCTTAGTCTTATTTCATTTTTTTGTTAATGAAGGAAAATAAATCTTTTTATAATGATAACATGTCAGTGGTAGCAAATAACTGCATGAAAGGGTATATATGGCATATATGTTTTTCTTATTAAAAATAATTTTAGGCCAGGCACAGTGGCTCACGCCTGTAATCCCAGCACCTTGGGAGTCTGAGGTGGGCGGATCACGAGGTCAGGAGATTGAGACCATCCTGGCTAACAAGGTGAAACCTGTCTCTACTAAAAATACAAAAAATTAGCCGGGCGTGGTGGCGGACGCCTGTAGGCCCCAGCTACTTGGGAGGCTGAGGCAGGAGAATGGTGTGAACCTGGGAGGTGGAGCTTACAGTGAGCTGAGATCGCGCCACTGCACTCCAGCCTGGGGATAGAGCAAGACTCCGCCTCAAAAAAAAAAAAAATAATAATAATAATTTTAATAATCTTGAACAGAAACCTATTAATTTTTCTTTTTTTAAAAAAGGGTAATTTTGGAAACAGTACTTGTGGACTTTTCCTACTGTTTCTCCGATTTTATTAGCTGCCATCTTTTCACCTATTGTTGTTATTTTTTTCTGTTTTGAGAAATGAGCATCATTGGATAAGTATACATTTTTAACTAGGAAAAACATTGCAGTCTCTTACTTGAAGTAGGTGATAAGATACTCATATATCAAAACACCATTATGAAAAGAAAATTTTGGAGAATTCTTAAGTAAATTGAAATGTAGTTTATCATTCTTAAATTCAAACATGATGCAAATTTGACAAAAGAACACATTTTCTTGGTTCTATAAGCCAGTGGATTTTTTCTAGGGTTGTTTGGAATTTATTTTAAAGATAGTTTAATTTTGCATGCCATCTATTATAAAATGAAATTGAAAGTTTTATTTGTATTTGTAAATATTTGTGTACATTTATTAATCTTAAAGTACCATAAAAGTTTGCCATAATGTATCACCACCTACCTTACACTTTGATCAACCTTTTTGGTAACTTTTTTTTTCAGTAAATTCTTTTTTTTTTTTTTTTTGAGACAGGGTCTGACTTTGTCACCCAGGTAGTGGCATGGTCACGGTTCACGGCAGCCTCGACTTCCTGGGCTCAGGTGATTCTCTCAGCCTTCCAAGTAGCTGGGACCACATGCATGCGCCACCATACCTGGATAATTTTTGTATTTTTTTGTGGAGACAGGGTTTCACCATGTTGCCCAGGCTGGTCTCGAACTCCTGGGTTCAAGTGATCTGCCCATCTGCACCTCCTAAAGTGCTGGGATTACAGGTGTGAGCCACTGCGCCTGGCCTTTCAGTTAATTCTTAAGAAATCAACAGGCTGGGCGCGGTGGCTCACGCCTGTAATCCCAGCACTTTGGGAGGCCGAGACGGGTGGATCACGAGGTCAGGAGATCGAGACCATCCTGGCTAGCACAGTGAAACCCCGTCTCTACTAAAAAATACAAAAAAATTAGCCGGGCGAGGTGGCGGGCGCCTGTAGTCCCAGCTACTCGGGAGGCTGAGGCAGGAGAATGGCGTGAACCTGGGAGGCGGAGCTTGCAGTGAGCTGAGATCCGGCCACTGTACTCCAGCCTGGGCGACAGAGCGAGACTCCGTCTCAAAAAAAAAAAAAAAAAAAAAAAAAAAGAAATCAACTAATAGATTTGGAATTCATAAATTAAGAAAAACCCTTAAGTCACACACCCAGCATTAGACATTTAACATTAGACAAAGTTCTTAAGGGAGTTATAATTTTAAAAGTACATTTTGTTGACGATATTCAGTAACGACAAATGTATTAACTCTTGAAAGAATCCTAGTATTTTATAACTCCTTTAGAGCAAAGTCATTGACACATTTAACAAAAATTAGCAAATGTTCTCTGCTATGTTGGGCATTCAGTGTTCCCTAAGGAATTTGATATGAATTATTTCCATTTCAAAAGCAATGGAGATTGCTTTAGTAGCAAATTGAACATTAGACCCAAGGGAATCTTTTTTCTTTTTACTGTAATAATCTACAGAAATCTAAATTTTTTTCAAGATTTACAATTGTGAGAGATTACAAGGGAATTTTTTAAAAATAAGAGATCTGTTGGCTAGAATCATTAAAAATGAGTTAAAATGAGTGCTGGTACCTATTTTGTTTTGTTGGTACATGTTAGTATTCTGAAACCTAATAGTAGTTGAGTCCTTAGATCAGCTGTTTAGGGAGAAGGTGGGGCAGAGGTGTTTTTCTGGGGGCCATTTACACGTGGAAGTATCAAAGGAGTTTTTCCACTTTACACTTGACTCTGGACTCTGCCTACTGCAAACTTTCTGAACAGTCATCAGGACTGGGGTGGAATGTATATTTCATAAAGGCTTCTGGAGGGGAGAACTACTGCTCTGAACATCTTTAAGTTTTGTTTGTTTACTTTATTTCAATTGTTTTGGGGAACAGGTAGTTTTTGGTTACATGGATAAATTCTTTAGTGGTGATTTCTGAGATTTTGGTGCATCCATCACCTGAGCAGTGTACACTATACTCAATGTGTAGTCTTTTATCCCTCACCCCACCACCCGCCACATCCTTCCTCTCGAGTCTCCAAAATCTGTTACATCATTCTTATGCCTTTGCATCCTCACAGCTTAGCCCCCACTTATGAGTGCAAACATATGATATTTGGTTTTCTATTCATGAGTTACTTCATTTAGAATAATGGTCTCCAATTCCATCCAGGTTGCTGTGAATGCCATTCTTTCATTCCTTTTTATGACTGAGGAGTATTCCATGGTATATATGTGTATATGTATGTTTGTGTATATATATACACATACCACATTTTCTTTATCCACTCGTTGGTTGCTGGGCATTAAGGTTGGTTCCATGTTTTTGAATTGTGAATTGTGCTTCTATGAACATGAGTGTGCAAGTGTCTTTTTCATATAATGACTTCTTTTCTTTTTGGTAAATAGCCAGTAGTGGGATTGCTGGATCGAATGGTAGTTCTACATTTAGTGCGAATCTCCATACTGTTTTCCATAGTGTTTGTACTATGTCACATTCCCACCAGCAGTGTAAAAGTGTCCCCTTTTCACCACATCCACACCAACATCTATTATTTTTGATTTTTAAATTATGGCCAGTCCTGCAGGATAAGGTGGTATCACGTTGTGGTTTTGATTGCATTTCCCTGATCATTAGTGGTGTTGAACATTTTTCATGTGTTTATTGGCCATTTGTGTATCTTCTTTTGAGAAATATCTGTTCATGTCCTTTGCCCACTTTTAGATGGGATTATTTTTTTCCTTGCTGATTTGAGTTCCCTGTAGATTCTGTATATTAGTCCTTGGTCAGATGCATAGTTTGTGAAGATTTTCTCCCACTCTGTGGGTTGTCTGTTTATTCTGCTGATTATTTCTTTTGCTGTGCAGAACCTTTTTAGTTTAATTAGGTCCCATTTGTTTATTTTTGTTTTCGTTGCATTTGCTTTTGGGTTCTTGGTGAAGAATTCTTTGCCTAAGCCAATGTCTAGAAGAGCCTTTCTGATGTTATCGTAGAATTTTTATGGTTTCAGGTCTTAGATTTAAGTCTTTGATCTATCTTGAGTTGATATTTCTATAAGGTGAGAGATGAGGATACAGTTTCATTCTTCCATGTGTGGCTTGCCAATTATCCCAGCACAATTTGTTGAATAGGTTTTTGTTTCTTATTTTGTTTATGTGATGTATCACATTTATTGATTTGTGTATAAACCATCCCTGCATCCCTGCTATGAAACCCACTTTTCTCACTTTATGTTTTTGTATGCTTTGTTGATGATCAGTTGGCTGCAAGTATTTGGCTCTATTTTGGCTTTATTTTGGCTTCTCTATTCTGTTCCATTGGTCTGCGTGCCTGTTTTTATAACAGTACCTTGCTGTTTTGGTAACTGTAGCCTTCTAGTATATAGTTTAAAGTCAGGTAATGTGATGCCTCCAGATTTGTTCTTTTTGCTTAGTCTTGCTTTGGCTATGCAGGCTCTTTTTTGATTCCATATGAATTTTAGGATTGTTTTTTCTAGTGGTATGAAGAATTGCAGTAGTATTTTAATAGAAATTGCCATGAATTCATAGATTGCTTTTGGCAGTGTGGTCATTTTCACAATATTGATTCTACACAATTTGTTGAATAGGTTTTTGTTGTTAATTTTGTTTATGTGATATATCACATTTGTTGACTCATGCCTACATCCATGGTGTGAAACCCACTTGATCATGGTGAATTATCTTTTTGATATGCTCTTAGATTCAGTTAGCTAGTATTTTGTTGAGGATTTTTGCATCTTTGTTCATCAGTGATATTGATCTTTAGTTTCCTTTTTTTAATGTCTTTTTCTGGTTTTGGTATTAGGGTGATATTGTCTTCATAGAACGATTTAGGGAGGATTCCCTCTTTATCTTTTGGAATAGTTTTGGTAGGATTGGTACCAATTCTTTTTTAAATGTCTGATAGAATTCAGCTGTGAGTCCATCTGGTGGTTCTGGCCTTTTTTTTGTTGTTGGCAATTTTTAAAAATCCCTTTTTCTCTCTCTCACTGTTTGTTATTGGTCTGTTCAGAGTTTCTGTTTCTTCCTGGTTTAATCTAGGAGGGTTTTATATTTCCAGGAATTTATCCATCTCCTCTAGATTTTCCAGTTTGTTCACGTAAAGGTATTCTTAGTAGCCTTGAATGATCTTTCGTGCTTCTGTGGTATCAGTTGTAATATCTCCATTTTTGTTTCTAATTGAGCTTATTTGGATCTTCTCTCTTCTCTTCTTGGTTAATCTCACGAATAGTCTATCAATTTTTTTTATCTTGTGAAAGAACCAGCTTTTTGTTTTATCTCTTCAAGTTTTTAATGTTGATCGAACTTAATTAGACATTTATGTTATTTTTAAAAATTTAATGTTGGAATTTAAAGTATAACCCAGTGTTTTCTGTTATATTTGTGCATAAATTTGTCCGTGCTTCAGAATTGTATTATAAAGACAATTATTAAGATTTCAGGCAGGTTTCAAGTGGCATCTGTATTTAGGAGGTGGACGGCAATAGGGAATAGAGGAAAAAGCACTGGTTTTGTGAGCTGGTAGGTTTGGGATTTCAATATTAATCCCCCTACCAATTAACTGTATGACTTTAAGCCCTTTGACATTATTTCCTATGAAATGATATTATTTACTGATGTCCATAACTCTAGTCAGAAAATAACTTTGTCAATAGTCAAAGTGCAGAATTTACCAAATTCCTGTCTTGGTTCTAATATTTAACAGATATGCTAACAATGTTAACAGGAATATTTAACAACTTTTGTTTACTACTGACAGATCAAAAGGGCAAAATTTAAATTTAGAATCAATGGGAAAAATAATTTAAATTCCAGCTAAATTTATATTTTCATGCAAAAGAAAACAATAGTTGAAACACTTCTGCATAAAAAACCAGGATGAACTATGTGAAAGGAATTTTTGATAATGTTGGTAACACATGCCTTTATCTCATCAATAACCAAGATTGGATATTTTTATTAAAGCTGTTGAAACATGCCCGATAAATAATTCCAACAGGAATATGTGAATTGTACTAGTTACCTAATCGAATTTAGCCAGACTGATTTTTAGTGAATTGCTTCCCCCAAAGGATGTCCTCGGGTATTGCCTGAGAACTCTGAGGAGCAGTGATTGAAAACTGTTTAACCATGCAAACCTTCAAAGGTCTCTGAGGACCTAAATTACAAGGTTTTGCTGTAATTGGGGCAATGTCATGAAGCTTTACTATAAAATAGGCTTCTGTAACTTTTTGTATTTTTTGCTACTGAATATTTATTTGCCAAGTGGCTATGTGTAAGCCTTAACATGTTTTCTTTTGTATTTTAAGACAATAGGGCTGATGCCTTTTTATTAAATATAATAGGTCAAGGAAATACATAATTTACAAATTTAGGCTCATAGGTGAAAATATATTTACATACTTCTTCTGACAGCAATTTGCGTTTTCTTAATATTTATAGGAAAACTACTTTGGGGAAGATGACATGTATATGGATTTTGAAGAGGTTATCTCAAGTCCTGTTTTGTCACTGTCAACATCATCCAGCTCTGGGTGGACTGCTGTTGGAATGGAAAATGACAAAAAGGAAAATGAAGGTTCAGCCAAGTCAATTCATCCACTTGCCTTGCGTCCTTGGGATATTACTGTACTTGTTAATTTGTACAAAGTTCATGGGCGTCTTCCTGTTGTAAGTGTTTACACATCAAAGTAGTCTGGAATATATTATGACATCCACCTGTGTATAGATGTAAAGCATGCAACACACACTTAGAAAAAGAAAATCAGATTCAGAAACTTCTAAATTTATTATTTTACTGTTATAAAACTCATGTATTTTCTTCATAATATGATTACTTGATCATTGGTAATTTTATTTTCTATTTTTCTTCTAATTTAACTTTAGCTCCTTCTTTGCTGTTCTGTGTAACGTCAGGACATTGTGTCATACGTTGAGTTGTTGGGTTTATAATTAACCTGATGGGTATTCAAGGACTTTACGTTTTCTTAGCTTTTATCTCTAGACCCCAGACCAGTTTGGGGCCTTATGGTAGATCTGTTACAAAATGAAGTTTCTGGCTTGACCCTGGGGTTGAATTATGTAGTTTGGATCTAGCACACTGGGTCGCTCTAAGGACAACCCGTGGACCTATTCTTACTGACATGGAATGATATTAAATTGCCCCAAGAACCCTGGGACTTTGGAGCAGGGCCAGATGAGGTGTGTGTCTGTGTTGCAGTGGGGTTGGGGGGCGGGTGGCCCTCTATTGCTTAGTGCAGCTAATGATCCTACTGAGGTACAGAATAGTTATTTTTGTCAGTAATCATAGTTTCTCTGTTTTGAAAAGCAAATTCTCTTAATCATGAGAGATGTAATTTTTATTTTTCTGTACTTCCTTACTTTTTGCCTTTTCTGCATTTCGACTATGCCATTTCATTTGACTGTAGCATGGAACTACTGATGGTCCTGAATGCCCTACAGCTTTCTTGGAAAGACTATGTTTTGAAATGAAAAAAGGATTTAGGGAGACCATGCTGCAACTTATCCTGTCACCCCTGAATGTGTTTGTCAGTGATAACTATCAGGTAAGGTGAAAATGAAATATGATGGAAACACAGAGATTTACTATTAACATTTATTGGGTTAAAACAATGTATTAGCTTCTGTGCATGGACTTTGTAGCTCTTTAAGTGAGAGACTTTTAAGTTAACTGTATTAAGAAGTTTTGTAAGTATGTTTTTGTGTATGAGAGTTGTTTCAAGAACCTCAATTTTCTTTTGCTGGTCCCTATTTCTGTGATTCCAATTATATTTTATACCTTTTGCTATTATAATAGAAATGGAAATAAATACTTTCTCAAATATTTATGGAAGGGAAAGATTAACTATATAAAATGTTGGTAGGTTCTGTTGAGTATCACAGCACAAATGTTAATATTTATTTTATATTTTAAATAATATTTTAAGTATTTAAATAATATTTTAAAACGTGTGTATCTACACGGTCAATGACTTATTCATCTAACATAAGATACTTCGTTAATTCCTTCAAGATACCTCTGGGCTCTTTTAAAAGAGAACCAGTGAAATTCATCAAGTGAGAATTTGAGAATTTATTACATTTCTGGGTAGATTATAATTTTATTATTATTTTTTAAAAAGCCAAATGGCTTTCCGTGGCGCCTACCGCCGCTTTATATGCCCCATCTTACTTTTAATCAAGTTGTGTGATTTAGAAATGTAAATGGAACGTAATATAAGAGAAAGTAAAATTATAAATGGGAAGATGAATCTGATACCCAGAAATCATCAGTGAATGATCATTTATTATGATTATATGTAGTAACTGATCATTTTATTTAAAATAGCATATCTCCTTTTCATTCTTTTGCCATCACTGACTATATTTTTCTTCATGGAATTTTAATTTAATTTTTCATACATATATTTGACATATATGAGATCATATTAGCTAAAACTTAATATGTGCTAGACATTGTTTTTGTTTTGCCACAGAATGAGTGTTTCCAGTTTTAAACTTTTATTTTGAAGTAATTATAGATTCACAGGAAGTTGCAAAGATCAGAGAGATCCTGTGTGTACTCTTTACCCAGTTTTTTTCCATGATAAAATTATTTTACATAATTATAGTATCAAAACAAGGAAACTGACGTTGATACACTGTGTGTGCATAGTTCTAGGTTATCTTATCATGTGTAGATTCATGTAACCACCACCAAAATGAAGATACAGAACTATTCTCTCATCACAAAGATCTCACATAACACTATTTTAACTTGCCATATTAACCTTAAAAAAAACCTCTTGTCCTCCTCCCTATAATTAGTGGGTCACTAGAATCGGTTGTTTTTTATTCTGGGAGGCAGGTGTGTGGAGAGGAAGCCCACCTCCCTTTTTCAGTCTATTAAGGAAATTAATAAAGGGAAAAGGGAAAGTCTTCTATGGATGAGTTCTGAGAATCGTAGATGACTATCCCTGGTTTTTTATGAGTACCTGGTAACACTTCAACTTTTAATCACTGTACTTTTAAAAGACTTTTCCAGACGTAGAAAACATTTTATTGAGCTGATTATGAATGTTCACATTAATTCTTATTATAGAGGTATGGCAAACTTGTAGAGAGACTGAATTATAAAGTATGACTTATTTGGGGATTAGAGAAGGAGTTCATGGAGTAGAGATATCAAGGTGGAAGTAGACGCACTAGTGATAATTCATTTCCTAGATGGTTGACAACTTACCCCAAAGACAAAGATACCATATATATCCTCTTAGAATTTGCTTGTCTACTTACCTTGTTTACGTTCTATAGTGTTGACACAACTATTCCTAAGAATTTTTTTCTTCATCTGTCATTACACTATCTAATGTTCTTTCACAGTGAGAGGGTTCACACTTTGTCTACTTCCAAGGCTCAAATCTGGGTTGCCCACTTGTAGTTTATCCTGGGTAGCAACAGTCTTAAGGCTTCAAGATGAAGGATCGAAGGTGACTGGTGGACTACTGTGTCCCATTATGAAACTATGCACTTTTAACTTTGTGGTCATCTTATGTATTAGTTTCATAGGGCTGCCATAACAAAGTATCCTACACTAGGTGACATAAAAGAACAGAAATGTATTCTCTCACAGTTCTGGAGGTTCAAAGTCCTCTTGGCAGGGTCACATTCTGTCTGAGCTGTAGGGAAAGACCCTTCCTTGCCTCTTCTTAGGCTTTGGTGAGTTGCCAGTAATCCCTGGTATTCCTCGGCTTGTAGATGAATCACTCAAATTTCTGCCTCCATCTCGACTGGCTGCCACTCTCTCTCTGTGCCTGTGTGTCCCACTTTTTCTCCTCTTACAGGGATACCAGTATATTGGATTAGGGCCCACCCTCAGTGTAAACTTAGCATAACCTAATTATATCTGCAAAAATCCTGTTTTCAAAAAAGATCATATTCATAGGTTTCAGGGCTTCAGACTTGAACATATATTTTTGAGGGACGACATTCAACCCACACATGATGCAAACTGCAATAAAATTTAGAATATAATGTTTATTGGTGTATCATGTAGGCTGTACCTTAGGAAAGCCCAAGATCCACATGTAATTTTGAGATTAAAAAATTTCATACAAGTTTTATACTGAGAATTATTGAGTCTCAGTGTCAGAAGATAACTTTCTTGACCACCTTCCCCAGTTCTCTCAGTAAAAAAGGTAAGGAAATTAATGCCTGGAGAAGTCAGGTGATTTTATATAAAGTCACATAGCTTGGATGAAAATTAAATGAAAAATTGGATCAGAAGAGCTTCTAGAGTGATTATTGTAGTCATGATTTGAATTTTTTTTAAAAAAGCTTCTTATGAATTAGAGTTAGCCCTTATCCTTAAAAAAAATTTTTTTAAGACTGTTTCCCAACATATATTGAAAGCAAGGAACACTAACCCTGTGAGGTAGCCTAGACATACATGAAGAGGACTACCATAATAAAACTAGGTTGGGAAATAATCTGTGAACTGCCTCAGTGTATCTTGGTATATTGAAGACTCTGTGAACACTTCCTGTGAAGAAATCTGTGTAGTCAGCAGCATCTACTTTTTGTGGTCACTGTTAGGTGCAGTGATACTTGGTGCATAAGACAGAAATGGTCATTAATGAACCTGGGGGAGAACGTAAATATTGTGAACATTAAAATTAAGATAAATAATTTCAAGAGTAAAAAGTGCCACAAGGTGAGGTAGGCAGTGCTCTGGTAGCATTTAATGGTCTGGAGGCAAGAACAGGATCAGATTCATATGTTTAGAAGATCTCTGTGACTACTGATAGAGTATGGAGCAGAGAGATGTAAAAAGTTAATACCTTGAAAAGGTCCTGGCAAGAGGTGATGCTGTGTGGACCAGGATGAGAGCACTGAAGATGAAAAAAAGTCAATGCATTTGTGAGAGACTGGGAGGTAGATTTAAGAAATTGGTGACTGATCAGTAGGGCATTTCCAGACTTATTTGATTCTTTATTCTTAATGTGTGGAACTAGTGTTCCATGAAATAATCTGTTTTATGACATATCCTTTATTTCTCTGAATATGTTAGAAATTTTCTCTTTGAAATACATGCGGCTTTTTAGTAGTGAGTATGAAATTATTCTCTGTAAGATAAAACTATCCTTGTATTTACATAGTCCTCAGAATCTGTATGGAAGTTTACTTTTCACCACCATTCTTCATTGTTTGGTCTTAACAGTCCATGTTCTTCAATGTTATCTTCCTTTTAAAAAATATTTTAATCTCACGATTCTTGGATTTCCTACAAAAGATTGGTCTCTTGTATTCCCTGTCAGAGTACTACTGTAGTTTCTTGTTATTCATAAAGGCAGTTGCCAATCAGAGATCTGTCTACTTTTTAGGACTCAGCTATCTTGCTTTTTATAATAGTTGGGCTCTCATAGATATTGTTCATTAAAGATGCTTAACTCAGACTACCTCTGTGGGTACAAGGTTGTGTTAGGAGCTTGTGGATTCTGAAGCCTTATAGATGGCATGATTTTATTGTTCATCTCTGCAGGGGGTGTCGGGGGAAACAACTGGAATTTATAATATGATTTTCTTATACGTTTTACAGTCTCATCATTATTGTTTTCAGCAGCGACCCCCTGTGGATGAAGTACTCAGGGAAGGTCACATCAATTTGTCAGGTCTCCAGCTGAGAGCACACGCTATGTTCTCAGCAGAAGGTCTTCCTTTGGGAAGTGATTCCTTAGAATACGCGTGGTTAATTGATGTGCAGGCTGGAAGTCTTACAGCTAAGGTCACAGCACCACAGGTATGGTTTTCAGAGTACTACCTCCTGACTTATTTTCTTTTTCCTTTCTTTATCCACCTTCTCAAGAATAACTTGTATGCCTGTTTGAATGTTCATTGCATTTCCACTGATGGCATTCTGATGGGAGTCATTCTTGCCATTCAGAATTTTAGTTATAGGTGAGTCAGAGACAAGTTTCACTTTTCTGAGCCACATATAATTTGTTGGGTGTAATGTATATAGTTCTATGTAATGTTTCCAAGAATTTGAGACTTTCTTTGGGAAAAACTCAGGATGAGTACTGTTCTAGAAGTCAATTTAATATATTATTAAAATTATGTTACTTGGCCCTCCATTGTTGGAAAAAATCTTATTTTTCTACTATATGGAGTAATTTTTTAAGAACTTTGTTTTCTTACATATTTCTTAAGTAGGATTTGAAAGTAGCTCTTATGATGCTAAGGATTAGGTAATAAGGTTCTTTGATCGTCATGTCCCAAAGCAAGGTTACATCATTTGTAGCTGCTGTTAGTGATGTTTATAATAGTTTCAAAAAATAAAAGTGAATTTACTGGTAAGTAAATCTGGTCTAGAATTCTAGGTGTGATCCTTTTGGATAAATTCTCTCCCACCACCCCTTTCACTTAATCCTTAGAAGGCACAAAAGCCTTAATAATTATTTGTTTCTAATTGGCCACTGAAGTTTAGTTGAATTGCCATATTATTTTAACATTTCACCTGAGTCATATATTTATTATAATATGAATGTTCATCTTGATATTTCAAAAGACGAATTTGATAGGAATGTTACATACTCAATTTTGATAAAAAGTTATAGAATGGGTATAAAACATATAATTTAGAGGTATGTAGTAGCAACAAGAAAGTGATGAAGAACCTAGATGCCCTGTATACCTGGAAGAAATCGTCAGAGGGTAGCAAAAATTAATATTCTAGAAATGGTGGGAAAATGAATGGAATTGAAAAGGGATATTTTGGAGTTGTACGTCATCTCAATATAATATTAGAATGTATAATGATATTTATAAAAATATGTGAAAAGAAATGCATAATGGAATGTATAAAAATGGATGAAAAGCAATAGTCATTGCTCACTGGCCTTGTAACTGTCCTCTCCTTATTATCTCCCATTTCGCATCCCTAAATATACAAGTGAAAACTGAAGCATATTCCAAAGCAGCTTGTTCCCTAAGAAGGGAATAAAGCCGTGCTGGTACAATTCCTTTGTTCTAAGGACTGCTAGAATCTTACATGTTTATAAATTGCGTTTATAAGGTGAAACATTTCTCTTTCTTTTGCATAAAATCTCAGCATCACTGTTTGCTGCACAGTTCATGAATCTGTAGGCACTTTTATGTTTATTCTATTCTCTGTGTTTTAAAAGTAAAATTTATATTTTCCAAGTGTTTAAATTATGTACTTATTTGGGGGAATAATGCCATGTATATCTATCTCTCAATGTTTTTAACAGCTCTAATCAATTATAAAATAAAGTTTTTTTTTTTTTTAAACTGAAGATTTGAAGAATTATATGCTTACTTAAGCTTCTATTTACATAAACAAAAGTGCTTTAATCTTCAAAATACCTGGTTTTTAAAAATTGTAGCTCAATGTGATATTTAGATACTTTCTCACATAAAAGTTTGGTTTATGATTAGAGAATTTTAGGTGCTTTTCTATGTAGGCATTTCAGTTAGCTATGTAACAGGAAAGATATATAACCTTGAATAAAAGGATTTGCTTTAAAAGTTGCTGAAGTGAAATTTTTCAGTTGAAATGAGTTTTCATTTTGGCAATGCATTTTGTCATTCATAAAGGAAAAGTAACATAAGCATATAAATGATATTAAAGGTAGCAAAAATCATTGGCTAACAAGTTGCTTATTTAGCAGAAGTTTTAAGATAGTGTTTGGGTTCTTCCAAGCCATGTTAACATTCTTCAGAAGCTTTTAAACTCTGAACACTTATTTAGAATGCTAACAGTGTTGTCAACTTGTCACTGATTATCTGTAGCTGGCATGCCTCTTGGAGTGGGGACAGACATTTGTTTTTCATGTGGTATGTCGGGAGTATGAACTGGAAAGACCAAAATCAGTAATAATATGTCAGCATGGAATTGATCGTCGGTTCTGTGAGTCCAAGGTATGTTAACAAATATGTTAGCAATATTATAAATGTTTATGAACTTTTAAAAATGGAATATTGAGATATCAGCTTCAAGTCAAATACATGTAGCCTTGAAGCAAACTGCAGTTTTTTCAGTTAATAAAATTATTTTTAAAATTCTTGGCCATTTTAACTATCTAAAATATGAGATGATTATTAAAACATACAAATTAAAAAATAAACAGAATTATAAAAATTATATTTTGCTTACATTTTTGCTGTTAACATTCATGTCATATTGCATTATTGGGATGTGGCTATATATTTATGTAGAAGATTTAGAAATTGAAACAAGGAGAAGGTTGAATTCTTCACGTGACATGGTTTGCAGACCACTCTGGACATGCCACTTCTCCCATAATGTAATAGCAAGGTTGGTCATTTGCCAAGTTTCCTGACACCACATGTTATGCTCTTTTCACAACATTGTGCCACCTTCATTAAGGGTCATTACAATATCTTCACAAGGATTGCAAAAAGTAGATAGTAATCCCTAAAACCGCGTGCAGTGGCAATGAAATGCATAGTAGTATTGTGCAATAAATACTCTCTCTTATGAATTTGGGGAGGGAGGCATTTTCTCCCCCTGATTTTGGAAGCGTGGTTATTTCAGAAAATCTGGAAAGCATGGCTGTTTCAAAAAAGAAAAATAACTTACCCTGGTTCCACAACACAGTGGTTAACAGCTTAGCTTTTCTTTCTAGTTCTTTCCCATATGTGTCTTTCTTTTTTTGTTCTTCTGCTATACAAATTATATTTGTTTGGTGTTATATTACTGTGAATTGAAAGTAGTTCATCCTACTTTTCCGTCCAAAAAAATCTGTAATGCATGCTTATATATTGACATTGAAGGAAACAGCTATATTTGGTGATTAAATTTATTTTTTTTCTTACTATAAACACATTGCCAGGCTCCACAGAATTGGTTCCTTAGTCATAGGTCAGGCAGGCAGTTTTTTATGGATAATACAAATATACCTTTAGGTGCCTCCCCCTCCTTTTTCTTTTCTTTCTTTCTTTTTTTTTTTTTTAACTTAAAGTGTTTACGTTGCATTAAATTTTTTTTTTTTTTTTGAGACAGAGTCTTGCTCTGCCGCCCAGGCTGGAGTGCAGTGGTGCCATCTCGGCTCACTGCAAGCTCCGCCTCCTGGGTTCACGCCATTCTCCTGCCTCAGCCTCCCAAGTAGCCGGGACTACAGGCACCTACCACCACACTTGGCTAATTTTGTATATTTTTAGTAGAGATGGGGTTTCACCCTGTTAGCCAGGATAGTCTCGATCTCCTGACTTCGTGATCTGCCCCTCTCGACCTCCCACAGTGCTGGGATTACAGGCGTGAGCCACCGCGCCCGGCCCTAAAATGTTTAAAAATAAGTTTAATTGAGGCATCATTTACATACAGTAAATTCATCCTTTTAAAGTTGTACAGTTTGTCCCAGCACTAACTGTACCCCGTCTCTACTAAAAAATACAAAAAACTAGCCGGGCGACGTGGCGGGCGCCTGTAGTCCCAGCTGCTCGGGAGGCTGAGGCAGGAGAATGGCGGGAACCCGGGAGGCGGAGCTTGCAGTGAGCTGAGATCCGGCCACTGCACTCCAGCCTGGGAGGCAGAGCGAGACTCCGTCTCAACAATAAATAAATAAATAAAGTTATACAGTTTGAGCTTTGACAAATGCTGTATATACCTGTGTAACTATTATCACCAGTGAAGATATAGAACATTTCTATCACCTTAGAAAATTCCTTTGTGTGTCTTTGCAGTCAGCCCCTACCTCAGGCAACTACTGATCTCGATTCTGCCACTTTAGTTTGTTTAGGTCTATTTTTGTCCAGAGGAAATATATCCTTATAGAGTATTGACTACACTGTAAGATACCTGTTTCTAGTTCTGGCTCTGCCACTAATGAGCATTTTCATGCTGTTGGGCCAATAATTTACTCAGGGCTGCCATCTCCTCAAGAAGTTTATTGATATAGGTGATACATACATTTTCTTCTAACCTAAACATCATAAAAATCTGTGTTTTAGGTGTAAAATAAAATTAATGTGGATTATCTTAGATACCATAATATTTATAGCGAATATATTTGTGTATGTGTGTGTGTGAAAATACATCTGTGTGTATGGAGTACCTGTAAGAAAACCTTACAACTCTAAACTCATACAATTCTTGTAAACCTGTGACACTGTTTACTTATCACTTTACTCTGCTTATCCTCTCTGAGTTTCAGTAAGAAGTTGTATATGTATTGTCCGTTAGACTTGCTACTTGCCTCTTCTGAATGAAAATGGTGCATGCTTACTTATTGTTTTCTAATGTATAGTTTTCTAATTTATAACACTTTAACTGCTGATTTCATTTATTGTAAAATAATGAAATTAGATTTTTAAAAAATACATCAATAACTAGATTTTTTTGTGTTTACTTAAAGAAGACGACTTAACTGTCAAAATAATAAGTTGATGGTGATGATTAAGATGTACAATCCTTTTTTATTTTAGTTGAGTTGTATTCCTGGGCCTTGTCCAACTTCAGATGATTTGAAATATACTATGACTCGTTTAGCAGTAGATGGAGCCGATATTTATATTGTTGAGCATGGTTGTGCTACAAATATAAAGGTAAGTGTTTTGCTCGGCCAGTGTAGTGCTTTTTCCTTTTTACTAAACCAAACCTCTATTTCTTGAACTAAAACACACACTTATAGTTTGTCGTCTCACAGACTGCCACATAATTTTAGGAGAAAGCGTTCTAATTTTTACTCCTCCATGTTCTCTTCCAGTATTTTTTTTTTTTTTAAGGCATACTTTCACCAGTTATTTACTCTTAACTGAGTTATTATAACATTGTTTTATGGCAGGGATATAAAGTAGTAGGTTGCTTTTATATCGGGGATGTAAACTGGTAGTGCTTTTAAATGATGTGATTTTTGAATGTCTTTAGGATTCATACATTTATATTTTCTGCCTGGCTCCTGAAAACATTTGTTTCCCACTCTTTTATGGATTGTAGTTTAAAATCAAGCCTTGTTAAGTTTCTATGATTTCATCATTTACTTCTTTTGTTCGCCTGTGGACTTCTGCTTTTTTCCTTTTATCCTCTTTTTAAAAAATTGCCTATTTTTGTTTTTATTTTGTTTAACTTTTTCTGTTCCCTTCCTGTCCCTTTCCCATTTTTTTTCCTTTTTTATTTCTTTTTCCTGTATTTTCTCCTTCCATTTATGTTTTACTCTATTTGAAATGATCACCTATTCAGTAGTTTTGGCTAAGCTACTTAAAAATACAGAAATTACACTTTTGTTTCGTTTTCTTCATTCAATTTTTAGATGGGTGCAATTCGAGTTGCAAACTGTAATCTCCACAATCAATCAGTTGGGGAAGGAATCAGTGCTGCAATTCAGGATTTTCAAGTGAGACAGTACATTGAGCAATTAAATAATTGTAGAATTGGACTTCAGCCTGCAGTGCTACGGAGGGCCTATTGGCTTGAAGCTGGGTCAGCCAATTTAGGACTTATTACTGTTGATATTGCTTTGGCTGCTGACCATCATTCTAAACATGAGGCACAAAGACATTTCTTAGAAACTCATGATGCCAGAACTAAGAGGTAAGTGAAAATTTTAAGAATGGCAGTAGTCTCCTGTTCAGATGAAAATAACTAGATAATTATAGAGGAAATTCTACTGAGAGAATGGACTAAGAATATTTTAAATAAAGACCTAATATAATTGTGCTGCTGCACCTCAATGAATATATAAGGACCTAATATCTAAGTAAATATATATCTTGTCTCTGGTGATGGTATAGTTGTTGGAAGTAACATTATTTTCTGATGTGTTTCTAAGTCTATACCATGTATGCCAACAGTGAAACAAGTTTAAGTTACGGTCCCCAAATAACATTTTGTAAAGCACTACATTTTCTCTCTTACCACAGCTCTCCACTTTCAAGTCATCATTAATTCCTAGAAATCACAGTACTACTACCGTCTACTGTATAAAACTCCTTTTATGGGCCTTCAGAACTGCAAGGAAGATTAAGAGTACTCAGGCCTATTTCCTTGGTCCTTAGGAAATTATTATATATGATTTTAAAAGTTGCCAGCGCCTCTTACTGAATCACTTCCATTTAAAATGACAGTATGACTTTTTCCATCCCCATCTTCCCCATTGTATATTTAATATATGCTAATTCTAAAAATATAGGAAACTATTAAGAAACAAAAGAAAATAATGATCATAACCCTACCACATGAAATTTTATCTCCAGGATTTTGCTGTATTTTTTTAATGCTTGAAATCATCCTGTATATACAGTTTAAAATTCTGCATGTTTGTATTAAACTTATATCCCAAGCATCTGGCCACATGATTAAACATTTTATAAAGATCCTTTTAAAAAAATGATAATACATTACCAAAAAGACACAACATGTTTTATTTAGCCATTGCCCTTATATTAAATATTTAGATTGTTTCTAAATTTTCCATTACAAATGATAGAGGAACATTTTTGCACATAAAATATTTTCCCATGCTTTCTGGCTGTTTCCTTTAGATAATTTCCTGGAAGGGAGGATGAATGAGTTGAAAATTAAGACTTTTCATATGCATTCCCAAATTACTTGCCAGAAATTATTTCAGTTTATATCCCCAATGGCTTTTTAGCTAGTCCCTGTCACCCTGCACCATTACTACCTTTTGAGCATTTTCTGATAAGTGAAAGATGGCATCTCTTTATTTTGCATTTATACATTTCTGAAATTAATACTTTAAAAACCACATTTGTTAGCTGTTTCGATTTCTTCACTTGTGAATTGAATGTTTATATTCTGTGTACATTTATTTACTGGGGTCTTGGTGGTTTTCAATTTTTAAGAGCTCTTTATAGATGATCACCCTTTTTGTGATCTCTGTTGCTAGCATTTTACAGTTTATCTTTTAATTTTGTTTTTATTTTCATATATGACTTTAATTTTATACATTCAGATATATCAGTTACTAATTTGAGAAAGCCATTCTTTTCCTAGTAATCAATAGCATCTGTTATTATTTTTTTCTTTTCCTTTTTCTGGTTAACATATAAAACTCGAATCCCTCTGGATTTTATATGGGGTACATGTGTATATTATTTTAGGTAAGGAGATAAATCACTTTTTCTGCAAATACCTATTCAAATACAGAGGGAAAAATTTACACCTAATACATATTCATTTCTCTGTTTCACAAAATGTTTATTGTCATCTGTTAACTTTCCCAGAAGAACTTGAGAACCATTTTTCTGGTTAAAAAAAAATCTGTTGAGATTTTTATTGATATTAATCTTTTAAATTAATTGAGGAAGATTTGACATATATCTGAGTATGAAAGCTCATATATGAAGAATATTGTGTAAAATAAATTGGATTTCTTTGTTATTTATTGCTCAGGAAGCCACTTAGTGTGAAACAAATGCCTGTTTTTGATTAGGTTAGGTGGTAGAGCAAGGTGGTAATGGAACTGAGGAGGTTGCTTCAGGTGACTCAAGTTGCTCCAAGTAGCTCATTTAGGTTGGTTACAGTGCTGTAGTTTGTCAAAAATTGTGAAGATCTGGGGTTTTTATCTTTCTTACAAGGTAACAAGTTAGCTGTTACAATTTCATGGATGCTGGCAAAATACACCAAACTTCTGATCAGAGACTATATTACAGCAAAAGTGGTAGCCAGTCACGTGTTGGTGGGTTGGTTCCCTGTACCCACCAAGTAGAGTTGTCAGATAAAATACAGGATGCTCAGTTAAATTTCACTTTAAGGTAAACAACAAAACACATTTTAGTGTAAGTTTGCCCCACATATTGCATAGAACAAACTTATTTTTGTTTGTATTTTATTCGCTAAATCTAGCAACTCTGTCCCTGAGTCCTAGAGGGGATAACGTAGTCCCAGCTACTCGGGAGGCTGAGGCGGGAGAATCTCTGGAACCCAGGAGACAGGGGTTGCAGTGAGCCAAGATTGCACCACTGTGCTCCAGCTTGGGAGACAGAGCAAGATTCAGTCTCGGGAGGAAAAAAAAAAAAGGCCCATCATGATGAATATGTGCATAAAGTAGATTACGTTGAAGAAGAGGAACAGTGAACTTGGGGAGTCTTACTATTTTTATAATAAGTGGAAGCAAGCCTACTCTTTCCAGAGAGAAGGATTACCTCAACCCTCAAGGCTGTGAAATATGCTGGACAGAGTTTGCATTCATGGCATCCCCAGCAGGAACATACAGGGATTCCTAGGATTCATGACGATTTGCTCTCCCCACATGGTAACTCATTGACTTTCAGCTTTGGCTGCCTTTGTGCATGTTGGATTCCCAGGAGTTTTAGAGAAAAGTATATTCATTTCTGATATTACTGGAAAAGCTACTGGATACATAGACAATTAGTTCCGTTAGATTAATGTTTTTTAAAAATATGGCTCCCAAACCACTAGCATCAACATCTCCTTGGAACTTATTACAAATATACATAATCAGGCCTTCCCAGACCTCAATCAGAAACTCTGGAGGTGAAGCCCAGCCACTCTATAGTTCAACAAGCCATTCAGTTGATTCTAATACAAGCTAACGTTTGACAACTAGTGCATTGGATTATGCAAAGATAGGAAAGGAGAGCTAATGTTTATTGTGTAACTTCTGTAGTCCAGATTTTGCATCAGGTGCTTTACATGTGTTACGCTATTTTATCCTCACAATGATCTTATTAGATGTATCATACCATCATTTTGCAGATGAGGAAACAGGCTTAGAGATGTTGACTTGTCTGAAGTTCTAGGGTTAGTAAGTGGCACAGCTAGAATTTCAAGTCAGGTTTAGAGGACCCAAAGTCATGCATTCTACCAAGCTTTTGCTGTGGAAATGAAGTAAAAAACTGTCTATTATGTGTATAAGTTCTTTTATTTTGATGGTGTTTTAAGATATCTTTGCTGCTTGACTTAATACTTTAAAATACAGAAGTGATTTGAAATGAGTAACATCTGACCAAAGTAACCTTAAGCTGTCCCTCATCTTAAGGCCTACTCATACATTTTTCCTTCTGTCTTCTCTAGATAGATGTTCCACTTCTAAGTTGTTTCATCTCATCTTTAATGTCTCAAATGTTACTTTTTAAAAGATTCTCCCTATTTTCTTTGTTACAACATCGTGTATACCTCATAGCACTTGATACAATTTATTATTTGCTGTTATTTCCTTGTTTATTGTTTATCTTTGCCTCTGTATTGTAAACTTCATATGGATAAGACCATCTCAGTGTTGCTTAGCATGACACTAGGCACTTAATAGATATGTTCAAGAAATATAAGTTAATGAATGTAAAATGAAGGTGATGATACCTATTCTGTCTCCCTGTGGGGGTCTTGAGAATCCAAGGAGACAATACATGTAAAAATGCTTAGAAAAATAGACTGTAAACGTGAGAGGATTTTATTAAAGTAAAAAAAAGGAATAAAGATATATCTCACAGATTTCTATTACATAATTTTTTTTTTTTTTTTGAGACGAGTCTTGCTCTGTCACCCAGGCTGGAGTGCAGTGGCGCCATCTCGGCTCACTGCATGCTCCGCTTCCCGGGTTCTCGCCATTCTCCTGCCTCAGCCCAATTTTTTAAGAAAGGAGGGGAGTTAATAAATACTGACAGATCTGTGAGTCACTTATACAGAACCCGAAGTTTACATACATTTTTAATACTTTATTTGGAGTCCTTATTAGAAAGGAGTAGACCTGGATATTATTTTTCTCTAAAATATGGAGTAGTTCATTATTTTAATTTTATTGAGAAATAATGTCTTCATTGCTCCATATTTATAATTTTTTAGTGTTTTAAATTTGCATTGTGAAATAGGCTCTGAGATGCTAAAGGTAATGAGCTATCAAGCATAATCTATACTAATGGTTTTTTTGGATTAATGTCTTAAAATTTTAGTTTTTTTGAGAATGTTTACTACATTGTAAAACTGGACTTAAATGTCTGATTTTTATATTTGCTGTTTTTTAATGCTTTGGGCTTTTTAATGTATGCCATATCCCTATTATTATTGATTCTGGTAATTTCCATCTCACTTGCTGTGGTAAGACTATATGTTTTTAGAAAGGCAAATGATTAAAAAACACACACACACACACACAGTAGTAATAAACCTTTGTGTTTACTTTGTCATTTAAAAATATTTACAATTAACTTTAATTATCTATCAAAAAGTTTTTCATTTCTTAATGATTTGTTTTTTATGTTGTTGTTTTTTGTTTTCTTTTGGGTTCTGTTTAGGTTGTGGTTTTTGTGGCCAGATGATATCCTGAAGAATAAGAGGTGTAGAAACAAATGTGGTTGTCTTGGTGGCTGCAGATTCTTTGGTGGCACGGTAACTGGCCTAGATTTCTTCAAAGTTGAAGAGTTGACACCTTCCAGTAGCTCTGCATTTTCAAGCACAAGTGCAGAGTCTGATATGTATTATGGACAATCTCTGCTACAGCCTGGAGAATGGATAATTACTAAAGAAATTCCCAAAATTATAGATGGTAATAAAATGTTTTGTCACTTGTGCTAGTTGTTTATTTTCTTCATCACTATGCCATTCTGAGAGAAATTCAGTGTTAACTCTGTTCAACTCAATTTATTTTGTGTAATGTTATGAGTAGGGTTTAGTATAATCCACCTTTGTTTTGCACATGACTTAACTAAAGCCAGATAAAAGTAGTGATTGTTTCAGAGTTACACAGGGCAGAAGTAGGTCTGCTATTCAGATCTTCTGTTGTTGACGTGGGTGACTTTCCTCATGGAGTTTATTCTAAATATTTCCTTACATATTGTTATTTTCCTGTAACACAGCATCCAGATAAATACTTAGGAATAGCTGTGCTTCAAGGTAACAGTTGTTTTACCAGCTTGCTTTTATACGAAAACTTTTGAATAGTAATATTTATACTATTGGCCCCCATGTTACCAATTATTTTTGCAAAATAGTTTCCTTATCAGTAAAATTAAACATGTCAAGAAAAGAACTCTGGTCTTAGAATCTTTAGCATAACTCTGCAAATACATCAGTTTGGTATGAGCAGTGAAGAGTGACTTTAAGTGTATTATATTTAGATTTACCTAGAGTCTTTTCTCCAGAGACTTCAGAAACAGATTTTCCTCTGGAGTTTTTTAGTTGTGTATTCCTGTGATTCAGTGCAATATTTACTGCTTAAGTTGCCATGCTGTGAAGATGTTAAAAGCAGAAAAGTCTTGATACTTCATGAATATTTAGCCATTTCCCCTTAATTAATTTAAAAATATTAATTTACCTCTGCCTTTTATCAGTAGACAAAAAAAGATAGGAAAGAGTTTACCTTTAAGAGTTTATCAGATTGCTTTCCCATGTATAGAAGCTCTTAGAGGAAACAAACAGGTGGACTACATATGCTAAATTCCTGTTTAAATGATTTTTTACTGAGTAGTATATGTGTGAACAAGTTATTTTAAGGTACTTTGGTAGGTTTGCTAGCATGAGAGCAGATTATCTTATAAAATCAGCAAACACCAAAACTTCCTGGCACTTAAGTGATAAGATAGATTGTAATAATTTAGCTGTCTTATATAACTTTTTTATGTTTGAATAATGTTCATTTTTAAAGGTTTACACTGGCATTTTCTCATTTAATCCCTAAGCTACCATGTAAAGTGGATATTATCCTTGTTTCGTAGTAAGGAAACTGAGGCCTGTCACTGAGACTGAGTTGCATGAAGTGATACAGCCAGGTATGGCCGAGAGAAAACTAGAATCAGGGCCTTTGAAGCCACCTTGTTGTTCTCTCTACTGTGCTATAACTGGCGTTAATTATAAAGATTGCTTGATTTTCAAAGATTAACCATCACAAACTCAAGAAAGAATATTTGCAGGGAATTTATACATGATGTGAAAGGAGGAAAATAGTAAATTCTCTTCCTAACATTGAAAAAAGTAAAATTCTTATAATGTATAATAGGAAGCGTCTGTATCTCTTGGTGATTCTCAGTGAACACTGTGTTCCTGTATCACTTAGAAGTGAATCAAGACCATTTTTTCTTTTGACTTTCATTGCTCTGTTTTACATTTGTGGTACTAGAAGTAAATATTATATTTTAGGTTTACAACTCTTACCCCTTGAATGCCACTAGAACTGCATTCTGTTCACAGAGATGTTTTCTCCATTAGTGGGTTTACTTTTTTTGGCTAAAACTGGGATGGTAGGAGGAGAGGGGAGGTTGAGCAAGATTTATTTTTTTGGATCTAGGCAGCTATAGAATTCTCTTTTTATTTCCCCCAGCCCCTCAATTTATGTAACACATCACAGAGCTCTTTATGAAACTCTGAAACAGTGGTGCTTCACTCTGATCCTAAAGTCGTTATTTATTCACAAAATCATGTATTGAGTGCCTTCTGTGTATGAGGCATTGTTCTAGGCACTGGAGGTACATCAGTGAATGAAAAATGATACAGTCCCTGTCAACATTGAACTTTTAGAGCAAAAGGGGGGAAATGCTTAAAATAAGTAAATCCAAGTAGAAGATATGTGGTGTTCTTTGTACTGTTCTTGAAAGTTTTGTGTAAGTTTGAAATTTTTCCAATAAAAGACTTAAAAAGAAAAATTCACTGTTTATGGGCCTGGGAGCTATACTTATGTAGATATATTTCTAAAATGTTTAACAAATTGCTATATGAAATTAGTCACTCGTTATTTTTACATGCCTGTAATCCCAGCACTTTGGGAGCCTGAGGAGGGCAGATCACGAGGTCAAGAGATCAAGACCATCCTGGCCAACATGGTGAAACCCTTTCTCTACTAAAAATTCAAAAATTAGCTGGGTGTGGTGGTACACACCTGTAGTCCCAGCTACTCAGGAGGCTGAGGCAGGAGAATCTCTTGAACTCGGGAGGCAGAGGTTGCAGTGAGCCAAGATTGTGCCACTGCACTCCATCCTGGTGACAGAGTGAGACTCCATCTCAAAAAAAGAAAAAAAAAAGAAAAGATTGTACTTAAAAATGGAATAGATTGCCATGGTTTTTTATAAACTGCTTTTGAGTTTTGTGTGTTCACTTAACCCACCTTTTGTTTGTTTAGGTAATGTGAATGCCATGAAGAGGAAAGAATGGGAAAATAAATCAGTGGGAATAGAAGTAGAGAGAAAAACTCAGCACCTTAGTCTTCAAGTACCATTACGATCTCATAGTTCATCCTCTTCCTCAGAAGAGAACAGTAGTTCTAGTGCTGCACAACCTTTGTTGGCTGGTGAAAAGGAAAGTCCCTCATCTGTTGCTGATGACCATTTGGTTCAAAAAGAGTTCATGCATGGGACAAAAAGGGATGATGGCCAAGCAAGGTCAGTATTCACTTAGATTTAGAAGCCTGATCATAAATAGGATTATAATTGTTTAAAATTCTGGCAAGAAAAACTTCTTCCCTCTCCATTCCCCCACTTTAGAAAATTGTTTCCTGTATATCTGAACATATTTTGAAATGTCAATTTGCTGTTGTCTGATTATAAAAGTCATTCATTCCAGATATGAGGAAAGTACAAGAAAGTATAATGAAAGTGGAAGTTTCTTGTCATCCCACCACTCAGAGTGAATCACTGTTAACATTCAGATATTATCCTTCTAGTCTAATGGATACTTTTTGTTCCTCCTCTTGGCACCTTAATAGTTGGCCCCTCCCTTCTTGAATCACAGTTTCTTCTTGGTTTGATAGCACATTTCAGAATTTCCTCCCACTTCCTTGGCTATTCCTTCTCAGTCTCCATTGTCCTGTCCTCCATTTCTTCCTCCTTTATTTTTTCTCTTTCTTTTATAGCCTGCCCTTTGTTGAACATTCTCTCCTTTTTCTCCACTTATTCTATATTATTTCCCTAGGGAGTCTCAATAACTGTTTGGTTTCAATTATGTTCTCTAACATCTTTTAAATGTAAAACTCCAGCCAAAACCTTTGTTCCTAAGGCCTAGCTACCTTCTTGATATATCTACCTGGATATGTCATGGAGACTTCAAACTCAACATATTAAAAATGGCCTTATTCCTATCATTCTTAACTTGTTCTGCTTTAGAAAATGGCACTACTACATCAGTTACTAAAGTCAGAAATACTGGGGTTATGTATAACTTCTTCCTCCAGTTTCCTTTAATCAAAGGCCCCTTGTATATTTTGTTGGACAAGTTTTTAAAGGATGTGAAAGAAAAAAAAAACTTTATAAATGCATTAGTGTCCATGGATTATGGTTTAGATTACATTCTGGGGTTTCTTTCAGTTTTTATTGTGTTTTAAGCTACCTCAAAAATTTTTGGAACTAATGAGGGGTATGAACACATACTGTACTGTTTTGCTACTTTGGGTATTTTATTATAAAATTGTAGATTTTCTTTTATTTGTAAAGTACATGATTAAAATTACCAAAAGGATTTTTATTGATATTTCTTTTTATGCTGAGAGTAAATTTTATGATGTATAGAAAATGGTAATAGCTTTTCCTTCTATTTTAGTATCCCTACAGAAATTTCAGGAAACAGCCCTGTGTCTCCTAATACTCAGGATAAGTCAGTAGGTCAGTCTCCTCTTAGATCTCCCTTGAAACGACAAGCTTCTGTCTGTTCCACCCGTCTTGGAAGTACTAAGAGTCTTACTGCTGCTTTCTATGGGGACAAGCAACCTGTAACAGTTGGAGTCCAGTTTAGTAGTGATGTCTCTCGAAGTGATGAGAATGTACTAGACTCACCAAAGCAGAGGAGAAGTTTTGGTTCATTCCCATATACACCATCTGCAGACTCTAATTCATTTCATCAGTATCGATCAATGGATTCCAGCATGTCAATGGCTGATAGTGAAGCCTACTTTTCTGCTGCTGAGGAATTTGAGCCCATTAGCAGTGATGAAGGCCCTGGAACTTACCCAGGTAGAAAAAAGAAGAAAAAGCAAACCCAGCAGATTGACTACAGTAGGGGTTCCATATATCACAGTGTAGAAGGACCACTGACTGGACACGGAGAAAGCCTTCAGGATTCCCGAACTCTACCATTCAAAACTCATCCTTCTCAGGCTTCATTTGTTTCTGCGTTAGGTGGAGAAGATGATGTTATAGAGCATCTATATATTGTAGAAGGTGAGAAAACAGTGGAGAGTGAACAGATTACTCCACAACAACCTGTGATGAATTGTTATCAGACTTACCTTACTCAGTTCCAGGTAATTAATTGGTCAGTTAAGCACCCATCCAACAAAAGAACCTCTAAATCCTCATTGCATCGTCCACTTGATCTGGATACACCAACCAGTGAAGAAAGTTCATCATCATTTGAACAGCTTTCTGTTCCAACTTTTAAGGTATAAACCAAATCATTAGTTTCCATCGATATATTTATTTAGAAAAATAGATTTTTAAGAAATTATTTCATAATTACTCTCATTCTTTTTAGCTACCTTTCTGAGAGATAGACTTTCTGAAGCCATGGCTTTATGTATGATAGGTCACAGAGTTATTGATGAATATTAGAAATTTAAGTAAATTAAATTGAGAAATGGTTTATAGTTGATTGTCACTGCATTAATCTAATCAACACATATTCTTGTCTGCATTATACTCTAAGATTAGGATAGGCTGGATGTGGTGGCTCATGCCTGTAATCCCAGTACTTTGGGAGGCTGAGGCAGGCGGATCATGAGGTCAGGAGATCGAGACCATCCTGGCTAACATGGTGAAACCCCGTCTCTACTGAAAATACAAAATATTAGCCGGGCATGGTGGCGGGCACCTGTAGTTCCAGCTACTCGGGAGGCTGAGGCAGGAGAATGGCCTGAACCTGGGAGGCGGAGCTTGCAGTGAGCCGAGATCGTGCTACTGCATTCTAGTCTGGGTGGCAGAGCGACACTCCATCTCGGGGGGGAAAAAAAAAGATTTGGATCAGCTCTTTCTGAATTCATATTTTCTGTGTCTTAAAAATAAAATTTTGAAGTTTTTAATGATGTTCTTTTTATTAATTCATCAACTCCTTCCATGCAAAGCCTTCAATGTCCACTTACTTGACATTTGAGTTCTTATAATTCAGTATGAATATGGTTGTTGGGCATTTGTGTAATGTATTCTGAAAATGCATTACAGAATTTTTTAGGTAAGCTAAAAATACCTCAAAATAAATTTAGTGGTTATAGCCAATATGAATACTATACTTATTTGAAGTGTCTAAATACTTATTTAATTATTCATAATTCAGATATTTATTATACAGTATTCTGAACAAGGCATTTGATGTAGAGTGGTGAGGGAAATGGATATGGAGCTTATGGTTTAGAGGTGGAAGACTGACAATTAATAGATAGATAGATCAGTATATAATTACAAATTGAGAAGAGTCTATGATGATAACCAAAGGATACCGGGATAGAGAATAACAAGGGGTGGGGACACCTAGATTGTATTGAGATGAAAGGTCCATCTGAGGAGATAATATTTAGACTGAAATTTGAAGGATGATGAGGAATTGAAGATAGGAGGACCTAGGGGCACTGCATTCCAGGCAGAGGCAACCACCTTCCTAAAGCCCTGAAGAGGGAAAAGAGGTCAGCATGCCTGAGAGATAGTGAGTGGGGAGACTTGCTCATAATGAGGTTAGAGACCTAAACAAAGGTCAGATCATTCAGAGCTTATAGACCATGGCATCAGGAGTTTGAATTTTATTTTAGTTTCATTTATTAACTCTAAAGAGTTTTAAGGAAATATGATATGATCTCATGTACTTTGAACACTAAGTAGAATTGAATTGTCATTAAGCAAGAGAGGAATTGGGGTGATCACTTAGGAGATGTCACAGTAGTCTGTGCAAGAAATGACCAGGGCTTGGATGTAAACTGTATTAGTAAAGATGGGACATGAAACATGGAGTTGAATATTCTCATAGATTATGTAGGCATTTAAATAATACTTATTGAAGGAAGAAGAAACATTAGTGACAGTTGCAAAATTTTGTTTTTAAGGTTGTACTATTTTCTTATCTTGCCCAAAACCAGTTGCCCATGCTAAGATTTCAAAATGTCCTTTTTACTCCATGTGGAAATATGTTGATATATGAATTTTCCAGTGTAAAACTGAATGGCCTTTGTGCAGAATAGTACTTGGGAGGATAGAATTATTTCAGTATTTTAAATAAATCTTTCTAGTTTGATTAGGCAGTCAAATCTCTAGAGAAGACAGGTCAAGGAATTAATATTTTTAGAAAGCTTCAAAAAAAGAACATCAGCCGTTATCAGAAAGACAAAAAAATGACATGTATTGGCGAGGATGCAGAGAAAAGGGAACAATTGTGCACTGTTGGTGGAAATGTAAATTAGTGCAGTCATTATGAAAAACAGTATGGGGATTCCTCAAACAGTTAAAAATAGAATTCCATATGATCCAGCAATCCCACTACTGGATAATATCCATAGGCAATTAATTCAGTTTATTAAAGAGATGTCTGTACTCCCATGTTAATTACAGGACTATTCATAATAGCTAATATATGGAATCAACCTAAATGTTCATCAATGAATGGACAGATAAAGAAAATGTAGTATATACTCACAATGAAATACTATTCTGCCATGAAGAAGGAAATCCTGTCATTTGTGACAATAGGATGAATCTGGAGGGCATTATGTTAAGTGAATTAAGTAAGGCACTAAAAGACAAATACCTCATGATTTCACTCATGTGGAATCTAAGCAAGCTCTTACAGATGTAGAGAGTAGAATGGTGGTTACCAGAGGCTTGGGTAGTTAGGGGGGAAAAAAAAGTGACCTGGGAGGTAAGAAAGTTATTTTTTGCCATTAAGTCTAAATAATTGACTAGCATTTATAAAGGTTCAATTTGGTTAGTCAGGTTCATTTATTTATTTTCCATGTTATCATTTATGGATATAAAATATAAGAATAGTTTTTCCTATAGTTTAATGTTTCTGTGACTCTCTTTCCCACTTAAAAGTTGGTTGTGCTAGGAGAAGACTAAAATTAACTTGAGAAAAAACTCAATTTGAAAAGAAACTCTGGAGGAAAGACATTTGAAACACTTGCTTTTAAGTTTCAGTTATAGTCTTTTACCCTCACAACCCTGTTCTGCCATTTATTTGAATCAACAAAGTGAAACTGCCAATTGAATATATTCTTTGATTTGCTCAGTTTGTCAAACGTTTATATCAAATATCTCAAAATCATATTATGTAATTCAGATATTTACATATATCAGTTGATATAAAATTAGAGAAATGTATTAAAAAATCTAGACTATAGTATTTTATATTCTAGGTTATCAAGCAGGGGCTCACAGCTAATTCTTTGCTAGACAGAGGCATGCAACTTTCAGGATCAACTTCAAAGTAAGTAAAAATAACATGCTTTTAAAGTGTATTCCTTGATTATGAGATGGGTAGAGTTTATTCTGAATAATAATCATTCTTTATTTGAGTATGAACTTTATATTAAGAATAAATTACCAAAATAATTCAGCTCTTTTGCCTGTTATGGCTTTGGCTACATTTATAAGTAGTCAGTAGCATTTCTATTAAACATGCTATAACTTGGCATATCAAAATTGGTGACTAATAAGAATTCAGTATCATATTTTTCATAATTTGCAAAAGGTACATCAGGTAAATATATTAAAATTTTTTTCTCATTCGATGTATTAGCCATCTTTGATCAATTAGCATTTTAGTACTTCTTTTGACCTTTGAAAAGTCTTTGGGACATAAAATGTCAAGTCCAGGCCAGGCACGGTGGCTCACACCTGTAATCCCAGCACTTTGACAGGCCATGGCTGGCAGATCACTTGAGGTCAGGAATTCGAGACCAGCCTGGCCAACATGGTGAAACCCCATCTCTACTAAAAATACAAAAAAAAATTAGGCATGGTGGCTCATGCCTGTGATCCCAGCTACTTGGGAGGAGGAGGTTGCAGTGAGCCGAGATCACACCAATGCACTCCAGCCTAGGTGACAGAGTGAGACTCTATCTCAAAAACAAAAACAAAAAAAAGTCCAATTCCATAAAATTTATGGTTGTAATGAATGCATGTGTTCACTCATTAAGGAAGCTCTAACTTCTAATTCATGGTCTTTTTAATGTATGATTTGCTTGTTAAATTGTGTAGTACGCCATATACTCCTTTGGAAAAAAAACTCGCTGATAACACAGATGATGAAACATTAACAGAAGAGTGGACCCTGGATCAACCAGTGTCCCAGACCAGGACAACAGCCATAGTTGAAGTAAAAGGAACTGTTGATATTGTTTTGACTCCCCTGGTGGCTGAAGCTTTAGACAGGTATTGATTTTGTCTAGAAATACAACTATTGCTTTATACAATGATTACTCTGTGATATAAGTATATGTGATACGATATGTTCATATAGAAGATTGTTGATAGTTATAAGTATATGTGATATATGTTCATATAGAAGATTATTGATAGCTATTTTGATTGAATAAAAATGAAAATATGCTTAAAGAGGTCTGTGTTTCAGTTATCATTTGCTACTTTCTCAGCCTAAATAATTACAGTTGTCCCTCCATATCTGTCGGGTATTGGTTCCAGAACTGCTGTGGATACCAAAATCCACAGATGCTCAAGTCTTGCCATTTGGTCTTGTGGAACCTGCGGATTAAAAAAGCCAACCTTCTGTATTGGTGGGTTCTGCATCCCATGAATACTGTATTTTGAATACTGTATTTTCAGTCTGAGCTTGGTTAAATGTGTGGATTTGGAACCCACAGATGTGAAGAGCTGACTATATATTCAAATTTATTATTATATTGCCATAATATAACAATATTACATATTATATAAAACTGACATGAATAAAAATGAGAATAGAACATAATGGAAGTGGTGTAGAAGCAGTTGGAAAGAGAAAAGGGGTTCAGTGGAGATGAGCTTTCATGAAAATCTTCCTTTTCCTGCAAAAGCCCATAATTTTTCTTTGATAACTTATACTATTAAGATTCTTATGATATGTCATATAAATGAAGAACACAGGAAATATTCTTCAGAAGTTTGTTAAAGAAAAGATCATTGCCCAATGTGGACCACTTCTTCTTGGGGTGAGGGTGGTGATGGTGGGGATAACCTCGGAAATGTTTCCCTTGTATAATTTCTAAATATGTGGCTTAGACATTCTCATTTCAATGTTGAGCGATTGTTGTACATATTCAGATGGTGCTATGTTTCATGATATGTTTACATAAACTAAGTTGTAGGATTAGTGACATTTAAATATTTCATTTACTGTTTTTTCCCCTCAGATATATTGAAGCAATGGTTCATTGTGCTAGTACCCGACATCCAGCTGCAATTGTAGATGATCTTCATGCTAAAGTCCTCAGGGAAGCTGTCCAAAATAGCAAGACTACCTTCTCAGAAAATGTAAGAACTTGTAAATTCAGTGGGCATAGCAAACTGAATATTTATCATGGTTACAGAATATTCAAACTGGAAAAATTTTCTTCACAAGTTAAATCAGAATATTTGGACATGTTCTAAAAGCGTTTATATGTCATTGGCTCCATAAAAGATAGGACATATAACTGTACTGTAGATTGACTAGTAGTAAAAATATTTATTTAAAAAATATATTAAATAGCTTTATTTGTTTTATTTCAGAAGCAGCTTAGTTCCAAGCCTTTTCTAAAGAGCTTTGGCCCTAAGTGAATGAATATTCTTTAGGACTGACACCTTGCTTTTCTAAGACAGCTGGTTATGTTTTGATTTTCCTCTATGATTAGATGACTTGTATCTTAGTATTACTTTTGAGATTTTCCTCATTCACTTCAGTGAATCAAGTCACTACTCTCATTGTGTGATATTCTACTTACATTGTGGTTCTAGCCACGAAACCAGTTGCTTAGCAGTCATATCCCAGTGCTCTTCCAGAGCTTCTCCATTTGATTTTCAAATTTATCTGGATTATACTTGGAGTAGGGACCAGAAGAGAGATGAAAGTGAGACTGATTATTTTAGTTAACTATTTATTTAATATATATTGGCATTTCATGTGATAGAGTAGATGAGTGAAAAAAAGAAATTTGAAAATATTCCTAGCCAAAAAGGGGCCAATTATCAGAAACCAAGTTTGTTTTCAAGCCAGTAGAGTTTAGTGATCTTAAAAAATGCCTATAATTACTGTATCATTTTTTCTGTCTGCTTCTCTATAGGCTGACTTCAATTTAATATGTATTACTTTTCTCAACCCTGATGCTACCAGTCTATTTCCTAGCTTATCGAAGGTTTGGATTTTAAGGTGGGATGTAAAACTAGAATGCAGCTGGCACATAGATGGGCATAGAGGGGCAGCGTGAATAAGTGAGTTGCTGTTGTGGATGACGTGGAAGTTATGAAAAGCTTGTGAAATAATTTCACTTATGATCTTTTTAGTTATCTTCCAAACAAGACGTTAGAGGAACAAAAACTGAGCACCCTACAATAGGAACGACTAACCAAGGACAAGCACAGACAAATGTTATAACGAAGCAAGATAATGTAACAATTAAAGGGCTTCAGACTAATGTTAGCATACCAAAGGTAACAATTTAATATTTAAAAATTTTTTCCTGAAAGAGGAGAGCATTTTGATGGTATTTGTTCTTTTCAGTTACCAACGTGAATCATGGTAGAACAGTGTGTAATATTAAAAGATATATGTTTTATTCCTGTGATCTACTGTAGATTTAATGTAATATAAATAGTTTACTTAAGCAGAATATTAGGTAATAGTAGAATGTTTCACATTCATGCAGTGAAAATGTAATTATGATTATTTTATGAGAATCTGTATTCATAAGCTTCGTCTTCACTGTCAGATACATAGATATGCCATTCTTAACAGTAGTTTTTCATTTTTGTGCATATTTTATGTTTAAGTGATAACTTTTCACTTGTCAGCTCTGAAATTTTGTGTGTGTGTTAGGTAAACTTATGTTTGTTACAAGCCTCAGTGGAAGAATCTCCAACTACAGCTCCTAGTAGGAGTGTGACTCATGTTTCCCTAGTGGCATTGTGTTTTGACAGAATTGCTACACAAGTTCGTATGAATAGGTAAGAAAGACTTTATTAATCTGAGCCATGATTATCTTGCTGGATGTCAAAGCAAGCCTTGATCGTCTTTTATTTTTAATACATTTCTAAGAAGGTAATGTTAAAACTCAAAACTGGTTTTGGAATTTCAAATCTTAATTTATAAATTAGTAACATATTTCTTTAAAAGTTTTTTACTGTTTCTATTCATAGTATCTTTCAGTAAACATTGGGGAAGAATTTTTTACTACTATTGGTGTATAATAGTAGAGTATTTTTTTTTTTTAAGTCAACCTTGTAGGTAAAATGTTTTCTCTGAACTGTGTTATTTAAATGTTGAACATTTTACTCTCTTTTTTTTCATAAAGAGGTGTGGTTGAAGAGACTTCAAACAATGCAGAAACTGGTAGAACATCAAATTTTGATAGGTATGTTCAGGCCACAAAGATGCAGCCTCAGTCATCTGGATCTCTCAGATCAAATGCTGGAGCAGAAAAAGGCAAAGAAATTGCAGCCAAGTTAAACATTCATCGAGTTCATGGGCAACTTAGGGGTCTTGATACAACAGGTAGGATTCTACAACCAATATGTTTTTTCTTGGCATATATAAATCTAAGATGATTTTTGCAAAGGGGAACATGGTTTTTTTCCTTTGACTATTGATACAATTTGAATATTCTATAAGAAAGAGAAAGGTATTTCTCCCTGTACTGAACATGTGGTATTTAGCTACTTGTCACTCACATTCTGTACAGAATAGAAAGTAAACTTTGGTAAGAAAGTTAAGTGTTATGGTCCCAAATTAGGAGCTGCTTCTATTTCCCATGTGTTTTTTCCATGCTATTTACTTGCTCATTATAGAACAGAAAGGACAGGCCAGGCGCGGTGCTCATGCCTGTAATCCCAGCACTTTGGGAGGCCGAGATGGGCGGATCACGAGGTCAGGAGATCGAGACCATCCTGGATAACACGGTGAAACCCCGTCTCTGCTAAAAACACACACAAAAAAATTAGCCGGGTGCAGTGGCGGACGCCAGTAGTCCCAGCTACACGGGAAGTTGAGGCAGGAGAATGGCGTGAACCTGGGAGGCAGAGCTTGCAATGAGCCGAGATTCACCACTGCACTCCAGCCTGGGCGACTGAGCGAGACTCCGTCTCAAAAAAAAAAAAAAAAAAAAAAGAAAAGAACAGAAAGGACGTGATCTTTATAGTCTGTCTTATTTTTTAAATCATTCTGTTTGTAAAACAGTGTTAAAAAATTAATTATAATATTAATCAAAACCAGAGAGCCTGTAAAATGTAGCAGCAATAAGGTGACACACATTTCTCTTAAAGTCCCTAGTGAGGTAAAAAGAAAGTAGAGCTGTTATACGTCATTTTAATATTTTTGATTCTTATTTAGCACATTTTCTTATTTAGAAACTTAAATGATTTCAGAATGTCAGATTCAATTCAGAAAAAGTTAGATTTATTAATCATATTTGAGATGATTGCTCTGCTGAAATCTTTATGTGGGACTGGTGACCAATCCTGAATAATGAATAAACAAATGAATTCCTTGAATTTGCTTACTGTATTTTATAGGTTCTGAAGTTTCCACGATCCTGTCTGCATTCTGAGTCTGTGTACATGTTTTGATTTTCTCAAGGCTTATTTTTTTCATCCCAGGTATGAGGCTCAAAGCCTTTGACCTGAGGTTTTCAAGGGACTTTTCATGACTGCCTAAGATCTGTCGTCCTAAAACTGGTGAAAAATGTGGTGGCTTGAGTGAAGACACTTTTATCAGCTCTGTAGTTTGCACGGGTAACCAGTTTGCATTGGGTATTACACAGACCATAAGCAGAACCTTATATAATTTTGAAAGGCATTATCATGCAGAAAAAACTCTCATTGAAGACAAAACTCCCAACGAAATTCCAAGTTGGACATTTCTGTAAAAATGTGGCAAAAATGTAGATGTCTTTGTTTATATGTACATTAGTTATTTGCCAAAGGATACTTAATAACCTCATGATATTTGTTACCCTTATAGGGAGGGGAACTTGGAGTGTGGTTGTGGTGTTAGAGGCTTTTCATTGTGTACTTTTTCATAATTTTTTGAACTTTGATACATCTGGATATGTATGGGATTAAAGACAAATACAAAAAAAATTAAATAATGAGAAAACTATAAGAAAATGTAGGTGAATATTCTCTGAATAACACCTTTTAATTATAAATGCAAAGAATGTCATTTCCATATGATGGAATATTATATAGCTATTAAAATTATATATTTGAAAAAATTTTAATGACCTGAGGAAATTATTTACTGTTGCATGAAAAATGGGAACCAAAGCTGGGTTTGCAAAGTGATCTCTAAAGGGCTAGAAGGCAGTGTACTTCAAATATAAACAAGTTATCCTTGAATGGTAAATTTACATGTGTTTTAAATATTTTTTTTTAATTCATTAGCGATAATCAGAGAGAGAAATGAAAAAAGTAAGATAAAGTAAAACTTCTCCCAGGCACTTGGGATGTTAATTTCCACGGTGTATCTGTAAGCCATGGAACCATGACAAGGTCTATGATAAATTGTAGTTATATAAAATATGTTAGTATAAAACAGTCTTTTAGTAAAAGCTATAATTTGCCTAGAAAATAATGTTTTTCCTAACGCTTGGTAATTAATTGAAATTTTTTTTATTTTGTGAGATGATGAAAGTATTTAAAACTACTGTGAATATGAATTATTTAGGATATTTTTAACTTTATATTTTTTAGAGTATCCTGTAATCATTCAGAAACAGATTCATACTATCTTTGAGCAACTTGTTAATCATAAATTCTTCTTTTCTTCCTCTTAGGCAGCATTATTCTAAAAGTTAGCTCATTTGTTTATTTTTTCTATCTTTTTGGCAGAGCACTGAGACATCTTTTAAAGACAACCTGTGTGCCAGATGTCCAATTTTTTTTTTTTTTTTTAGTGTAAGCTTACATCTTTAAAAATGGTCATTTTGCTCTCTTTTGATAATAGACATTGGGACCTGTGCAATCACTGCTATTCCTTTTGAGAAGTCCAAAGTTTTATTTACTCTTGAAGAGTTGGATGAATTTACTTTTGTGGATGAAACCGATCAGCAAGCTGTTCCAGATATAACTCGAATAGGTCCCAGCCAAGAAAAATGGGGATGGATAATGTTTGAATGTGGAATTGAAAATTTAACCATAAAAGGCAAGTATTTTTTGTTGAATTCTGCTTAAGTTGGGGACAAATTTGCCCTATATTGCAGAAATGTTTTGAACAATCATGGCTTTCAGTAACCTGAATCAACATAATAAAGCAGAAAGTGTGGTATCTGGGATTATTTACCAGGGGTGAGTGCCTCATACCAATTGCTGAAGTGGAGCTTTTCCTCCATTATGTGATTTTAAAACTAGGTAGAGCTTGAAAAAAAAATATGTTTTTCAGAACGAATTCCCAAATAAAATGTAAAGCCACCCAATTTTTTGAAGCTTTGCATCTTGGAAAACTGGATCTTTGATCAGTAGAATTATGCCATATAGGATATAAAAACTGTAAATTCTTTATTCAGTGAAAAATATCTACTTAGAATTATATATGCTTTCTTATATATTATTGAGTAATATCTCAAAAAGGAAGGTTGATATGTGTATAACACTTTTTTTAGGTTTAGTAATATATAAAATAGTAACTACTGTAATAATAGTAGTTGTATATGCCTACAATTACTTACCTGATAATTCAATGATACATTACTTTTATAGATAAGGGCAAAGACTTGGTGAGAAAAAAATAGTCTTTATGAAATTGTATACAGATATTGTAGAGTACAGCATTAAGATACTTTTCCACCATTTATAATAAATACTTTTTTTTATTTTTATAGGAGGAAGACAGTCTGGTGCTGTTTTATATAACAGTTTTGGAATTATGGGTAAAGCTAGTGACACAGAAAGGGGTGGAGTGCTGACATCCAATAATTCTTCTGATTCTCCAACCGGAAGTGGTTATAATACTGATGTCTCTGATGATAATCTTCCATGTGACCGGACAAGCCCTTCCTCAGACTTAAATGGAAATTCTGTTTCAGATGAACAGGTCAGTGACTTTCTAACAACAATAGTAATGGTGCTTTAGAAAAATAACAAAGAAAACTACATATGCAATTCAAAATTAGTTTCTGGAGTGTATTTGCCTGTGTTTCCCTATTTTGGATTTATGATATCTACTTAAATGTTAGTCAAAGTATGTTGCTGAATATACTACTGGAATATAATTTCTGAAGTATATCATAGATATATTTATATCCATCATAGTCCTAGCATTATGCTTTGCTCATATTAGATACTTAATAAATATTTGTTGAATTAATAGATTAATAAAATTCAAGAGAAGCCCACCTATAGGTTTTAGAGGATTTTAACAGAAGTCATTTTGTTATTGGTAGTATTTTATGTGAGTTCTAAATATTTTTGTCGGTGTCTGCTTATTTCAGTTAAGAGTTCTGATCAGTATCTTATATTCAACTCACTTTTTATTTTTATTGTGGTAGAATTACATGGGTGGTGATGAGTACAGTAACAGCAACAACAAAAATATTCCAAATTTTGTGTTGAAGAAATGTTGTGCCACTAACTGGTGACCTGGGGCAAGTTCCTTACCTTTTCCTAAGTTTCTTTACCTGTAATAGGAGTATGGTCATGATACTGACCTTGCAGTGTTGTGAAGATTGAAGCAGACAATACATATGAAGGGCTTAGCTCAGTATCTAGTACATAATAACGTAGTAACTGTTATTCTAAAACATATGTACATATATTTCTGGTCACTTTGAAAATTAGGCCAATTGGAGAGGAAAAAGTTCCAAAGAAACCACCTTTTAATTAAGTCTAGTATGGGTATCTAGTAATCATGGGTATACTCACCTTTACCCCCCAGATTCCCAGGGATTTATTTTTAAAACATTTGTTTTTATTTAATGTGTAGTTTAATGAGTTTAATCACTGTTTTATTTTGGGGTCTTTGGAAATGTTTGAGGGATGTATTATCACTTTAATTAAGGAAATTTAAAAATACAATAGCTACTCATTGGACAGAAGAGCTGTGACGAGCCTAGCTCTTCTTTTCTTCTCCTTCACCTACTAAAATACTTGACAGAAATTCAAGCATCTTTCTTGATCTCTCAGATCCTACTCTCCTTGCTGAAAGTCCTTGAATTTGCTAACATTATTTTCTTTGGGTTCTCTGACTTTATTGGTCCATTTCCTTATGGAATTTTTTCTTCTTAAATGTAGTGGTCTCCTCAGGTTCTGTTGTTGGCTCTTCCTTTCTTCTTGCTATTTGTCTGTTCCCTGACGAATTTCATTTTCTAGGTCAGTTCCGTAATTTAATGACACTTCTCTTTCCCAATGGCCACACCTTTAGCACCAGCTCTTTACTTGAGCTCCAGAATTGTGTTTAGTGGCCTTTTAGATGTCATCATTTAGTGTTTAGCAGAGTCATGATGCCTCCATTCCAGACCCTAGTTCCTGGACAACATTTCTAGACACACTCTAGGCCAGAAGGGAACCCACTGCATTGAAGGAAAGGACCCAGTCCTGGCAGGATCAATCACCTGCTGACTGAAGAGCCTTTGAGCCCTGAATAGCCAGCAGTAGTACCCAGGTAGTACATCATGGGCCTTGGGTGACACTCTGCGATGTGCTGGTTTAGGTGTGACCTAGCACATTCCTAGCTGTGGTGGCTATAGTGAGAGGTTCTTTCTGCTTGAGAAAAGTGGAGGGAAAAGTAAAGGGAACTTTGTCTTGCGCCTTTGATGCCAGCGTGGCCGCAATATGCAGAGTACTAAGCAGGCTCTTGGGGTCCCTGATTTCAGGACATGGCTCCTGGATGGCATTTCTGGACCTGTCCTGGGTCAGCAGGGAGCCCACTGTCCTGAAGGGTGAGTTTCAGGCCTGACAGCATTCACCACATGCTGACTGAACAGCCCTTGGGCCTTAAGTGAACATCAGTGGTAGTTTGACAGTACTACCCCTGGGCCTGTGATGGTGGTGGCCATGGGGTAAGGATTCTCTGCCTGTGGAAAGGGGAGAGAAGAGTGGGAAGGTCTGTGTCTCATGATATAAGTGCCAGCTTAGGCATGGTAGAATAGAACACCAAGTAGATTTATAAGGTTTTTGTCTCCAGTTGTTGGCTCCTGGATAGTATCTCTAGACCTGCCCAGAGCCTGGGGAACTCACCACCCTGAATGGAAATATACAAGCCTGGTTGGCTTCACCACCTACTGATTGTAGAGCTCTAGGTCTGTGAGCAAATATAGGCAGAAGTCAGGTAGTGGTTACAGCAGGCCCTGGGTGAGACAAAGTGCTATGCTGGTTCAGGTCTAACCCCACACAGTTCCAGTGGTGGTAGCCACAGGGGTGCTTGTGTCACTGCTTTCCCAGCCCCAGGAAGCTCAGCACACAGAGAGAGAGACTCTCTTTGGGAGAAAGTAAGGGAAAATAATAAAAGCCTCTGTCTGGTAATCCAGAGAATCTTCTGGATCTTATCCAACACCACCAAGGTAGTATCTCTGTAAGTTGCAAGAATGATACAGGGCTTGGGGTACCCCCTAATGCAGATATGACTCTGCTGGCCAAAAACTTGTAACACCCACGTCCCTTTGAATACCTGAAAAGCCTTCCCAAGAAGGAAGGATGGGTACAAACAAGCCCAGACTGTGAAGACTACAATAAACACCTAACTCTTCAATGCCCAGACATTGATGAATATCCACAAGCATCAAAAACAGCCAGCAAACTACGACCTCACCAAATGAATTAAATAAGGTACCAGGGACTAATCCCGGAGAAATTTCAAGACAGAGAATTCAAAATAACTGTATTGAGGAAACTCAGAGAAATTCAAGGTAACACAGAGAAGGGATTCAGAATCCTATTAGATAAATTTGACAAATAATTAAAAATAATCCAGCAGAAATTCTGGAGCTGAAAAATCCAAGTGACATAGTGAAGAATGCATCAGAGTCTCTTACTAGCAAAATTGTTCAAGCAGAAGAAAGAATTAATGAGCTTGAAGACAGACTGTTTGAAAACACACAGAGGAGACAAAAGAAAAAGGAATGGAAAGGAACAAAGCATGCCTACAAGATATAGAAAATAGCCTCAAAAGGGCAAATCTAAGAGTTACTGGCCTTAAAGAGAAGGTAGAGAAAGAGATGTAGAAAGTTTATTTAAAGGGATAACAACAGAGAACTTCCCAAACCTTGAGAAAGATATCAATATTCAAGTACAAGAAGGTAGAGAATACCAAGCAGATTTAAACCAATTAAGACTACCTCAGGATATTTAATCATTAAACCCCCAAAGGTCAAGCATAAAGAAAGGATCCTAAAAGCAGCAAGAGAAAAGAAACAAATAACGATGGAGCTCTGATATAACTGGAAGCAGATTTTTCAGTGGAATCTTTACAGGTCAGGAGAGAGTTGCAAGACATATTTAAGTGCTGAAGGAAAAACACTTTTCAAAGGATAGTATATCTGGCAAAAATATCCTTCAAACGTAAAGGAGAAGTAAACACTTTCCCAGACTTGATTTGATGAAAAGGTTTTGCACTGAAAACATTAGCCTGTGTGTTAGTGGTTTTAAGGGCTGTATGTTAATAAGTTTTTTGCATTCTGTTTTATATAGGATGAAGGAGTCGAATCTGATGATTTGAAAAAAGATCTACCTCTGATGCCTCCTCCTCCAGATTCATGTAGCATGAAGTTGACCATTAAAGAAATTTGGTTTAGTTTTGCAGCTCCCACCAATGTGAGATCTCACACACATGCATTTTCTAGGTAAAGAGTTTTTAAAATATAGTATTATCCCTTGATGTTTCTTTATTTTAAATAGTATACAATTCTGTTTCATATTTTTTAAAATTACTTTTCTGGTATATATAGTATTAAGGTTGCAACTTTTTTTTATCATTCTTACTTCATATGTTTTGTAGACATTAGTCTCACCTTGTTTGACCCAATTTCTTTCATAGTACTTTAGTTTTATTTTTATATGTTCCTCTCCCTTAGACTTTTGTTTACTCTTTTTATCTCTGACAGGCTTTTTTTTTCTTTCTTTTCTATTGTCCAACTTTTTTACATTTCTTAGTTTTGCTTTCATAATTTATCAGTGCTCAAAAAGAAAATAAAGTAATTTTGCCTGAGTAAAACAACCACTAAGTACAGTAGGTATGGGGGATTGTTTGAAATACATATTTTGACACTTGTTTTTATAATTTTTTATTTATGTTAAAAGGCAGCTGAACCTTTTAAGCACTGCAACGCCAGCTGTTGGTGCATGGCTTGTTCCCATTGACCAACTCAAGTCATCCTTAAACAAATTGGAAACTGAGGGAACCTTGAGAATTTGTGCTGTTATGGGATGCATAATGACAGAAGCATTAGAGGTATGTCTTTAAATAAGGTATTATACAAACTTTAGTATTGAAAATGACCCCTTATTGTTAATCATTGTTGGAAAATATCAGACTTACAAGTTCTTAATTACTGAATATCTTTTATTTGTAGGCTCTTTCATACCTATCACTCTAAATCTATTGTTTTTTCTTGATTTTAGAATAAAAGTGTACATTTTCCCCTAAGAAGTAAATACAACAGACTTACGAAAGTTGCTCGCTTTCTCCAAGAAAATCCTTCATGTTTACTATGTAATATACTACACCACTACCTGCACCAGGCAAATTACTCCATCATTGATGATGCTACAATGGTAAGTTACTGAAACTACATTAGTTTTAAAGAATTCTCTATTGTGTTGGTGGACCACTGATACACAGGGTTTGAGATGCATGTGAGAATGGTTAGAAATACAGGTCTATTGGCTAGGCATGGTGGCTCACACCTATAATCCCAGCACTTTGGGAGGCTGAGGCGGGTGCATCATCTGAGACCAAGAGTTCGCGATCGAGCTGGCCAACATGGCAAAACTCTGTCTCTACTAAAAATACAAAAAATTAGCTGGGTATGGTGGCTGGCACCTGTAATCCCAGCTACTCGGGAGACTGAGGCAGGAGAACTGGTTGAACCTGGTAGGCAGAGGCTGCAGCGAACCAAGATCACTCCTTTTCACTCCAGCGTGAGCAACAAGAGCAAAAAAAAAAAGAAAAAAAAAAAGAAATACGGGTTTATAGACAAAGAGTGTGCTCAGATTCATGATTTGGGAGTTGCTAGCATAAAGGTGTTAGTAGAAGCTGTAGACATGGATGAGATTTCCAGGAATGCTATGTTGAATAAGAAACTGCTCAAGGATGGAATCCTGAAGAATGCCAAAATTAAAGGGGGTGTAGGTCGTTGGATAGGGATACATGGAGTGATGGGAAGGGAAAGAAAGAGGTAGGAGAACCAGGAAAGATTGATGTCTTGGAAGCTAAAGGTATAAAGAGTTTTTAAGCAAGAGAATAATCACCAGAGCCAAATTTCACATACAGTTTGATGAAACAGAGACTAATTGATGATTGAGGGGAGAATATATAATTGCACAAAATAAATACAATCCATCTCTGCCTTTAGAAAAGCAGATAACACATGATGATTAGAGTTTTACAACTTCTAGGATCTCTCTTCTCTTCTTCAAGCTGCTGGCTAATAGGGGACACACAAGAATCTTTAGTCAAATTAGGGACCAATGTATCAGTATTATTAATGGCCAGTCAAGCCATTCATCAGACAAGTCAAGAATCTCTAGTAAGTGTTGGATTTGAAAAAGACACTTAGACCTAAGGCTGGTGTAGTGCTTTTTACTCCCTTCCTGTGAATTGAAGACTGGGAAATCTACAGTGTAAGCCTAACTTGCCTGTGTAGTTATAGGTAGGGAAGCTTGAACAGGGCAGGCGTTTCCCATGGATGGATGCTCTGCCAGATGTGTTTTCCATGTAAGAGGAAGAGGCACAACATGGCCCTCATGTGAGGCTAGGAATGAAAGGACAGGCTAGTGGACTTGGTATTCCTCAGAAAGTAAGCGGGGTGATTCCTGCCCTCTAGTAAATGGTGCTCTTCAATCAAATTAACCATTTCTCCTAAAATGAGGAATGGTAGGAAGCAGGATGAAGAAGAGTTAGGTATTTTTCTCTTTAGGCTAAGGCAAGGTAATTAGACTAAGGTAACAGGAAAAGAGCCAAAAGTTTCTTTCTTATAATCATCACCATGTGGAATAAAATGTATTTTAAAGTATATAATTATTACTGATGATACAGTTAACTTTCAAGGCAGTTACAAATTCATCTATGTCTAGCATACTACAGAAGTTACAGTAATTTATTTTTTTAAATGTTAAAACAATGGTAGTTACCTAATCTTTGAAGGAAATAATTTTACTTCCTCTTTGCTTACTGAATGTTCCAGGTAGCTCAAAGTACATTTTGATTCTTCACTTGGGCAAAATAAGTAAAGTAGATTGAATGCTTCTTGAAGAAAATTCCAATTTTGCATCCCACATCTAGTATCATATTGACCTGTGCTGTTGTGTTGTTTTATGACACAAAGATGAAATGTTGTGTCTAGAGATTAGATTCTGTAGTCTACATATAATTGAAATCCTGACTCTCTTGGGTAACTTTGAACAAATTACTTAACATCTAAGTTTTAGTTTCTTTATCTGTAAATGGGGATTATGATATTTGAATAAATACATGCAAAACACTTAAATGGTAACTGATATTATTACATTAGATTACTTCTAACCACATCATTGTTGTTACAGAGTGATGGACTTCCTGCTTTGGTAACTTTGAAGAAAGGTTTAGTTGCACTGGCAAGGCAGTGGATGAAGTTTATTGTGGTGACACCAGCCTTTAAAGGAGTTAGCTTACATAGACCAGCTCAGCCTCTGAAACCTCAAGTAGCTATGGACCATGAACATGAAGATGGACTTGGATTGGACAATGGGGGTGGTCTTCAAAGTGATACCAGTGCTGATGGAGCAGAATTTGAGTTTGATGCAGGTAGTTTTGTAAGCCTCTATTGAGTACTTTCTTACACTTCACAATTAGGGTGTTTTCTTAACACAATTGCTGTATGTTTTTTGCTTAGATATTATGCATCTTTTATTAATAAGTTAATATACCTCTTTAAAAATATCAAGACTCTTTGTTTTTCCTCACAGTTATTAATAAATTACTAATATAAGCAATTTTAGATATTACATACTTGTTAACATGGTACTTGTGATAATTTTAATAATTCATGTCCCAAATTGGAAAATGGTCGTGGTTTAGGTATACAAGTATGATTTTTATTAGCCAAATATGTGATAATGATTAGGAATTTTCATACTGACCTGATTTTATAAGCTCAGTTTTGTGAAATACAGTAGACTTCTCCTGATCTATCCAGGACAAAGATATCTTAATGTAAGTAGAACGTTTTGAATGAAACACATAAACCTCTATTTAAAATTTGTATTTGTCTATCATCTTCCCTATGCCACAGTATTTTAAAGGGGCCTTTGTCTTTTTACCTGATGCCTGCTTGATCCTGAATTTATGTAACCTTGGGGGCCTGCACTCAACCTACAATTTTGTCAACAAAATGGCTGTGTCAGAACAAAAGTGGATATGCATTTATGAAATGTACTTGCATACCTTAATGCTTTGTGAAAGGTTAATTTTTATTATCATGACCTATCATATTTAGTGGAAATGCATGTTGTGATGTTTTGGAAAAAATATTGAAAGAGTAGTCTTAAAATTAGAGATTTTAGAACATTGATATATAAAACTTTACCAAGCTTAGTTTTAAAAATAACTTGATATTTAACAAATAAATGAGTTATGAGGAATAGGGTAGATTTTGTTTATTACTTATTTAAAAAAATTTCAAATCTACACAAAAGTTTGAAAACCAGTACACTGAATATCCCTTCCAATTATCTGCAAATCCCTCTTTTAATCTATGAGCAGTCTGTGCTTTCTTGAGCTTAGTTGAATTGGCTTTTGGTCTGAGTATCGTTTGTATGGAATATGTGAAGGTCTGAATGAAAGCCATTTGTTCTTTCTTGAAACTGAGTGAGAGGATTGGGGTAGGGGAGAAAATAAATAGTTGTCAAGGAATATGAAAGTTGAGTGTCATTATATAACTAGAAATATTGGGGTTGATGTTTCAAGAAAATGTGTGATAATCTATTGCGCACTTATTCTTTTGAACTGTTTCAGCCACAGTCAGTGAACACACAATGCTATTAGAAGGAACAGCTAACCGACCTCCACCTGGTAGCTCCGGACCCGTAACTGGAGCTGAGATAATGAGGAAACTTTCTAAAACTCATACCCATAGTGACTCTGCATTAAAAATAAAGGTATATTATTGCTCTTTTTGGTTAGAGTTATTTAGACTTACAGAGAAAACCTAAAATTTTATCTCAAATTTAAATGTTAGGTGTCCAACCTAACATTCAGATAGCATTTTTGTGTTGAAATTAACTTGATTTGTTATTTCAGTTTAAATATTTCTTTGAAAATTATATCATCAGTAACTGCTGTTGATTAAGGATCACTATAACTACCAAGCCTTAGAGCTGTCTTCAGTTTATTGAATACTGTATTCAATAAAATCCCAAATAGAAAATGTTGATAATCTTATAATTACCTGTTTTAATGAGAAGCCTTTTCGGCAGTGTGTGATCAGTAGGTGATTTGGGTTAGACTATTTTATGATTTTATTTTTTTTGGTTTTATGAACACTTAATGGATGCTTGATAAGAGACATATATAGCAAAGTGGTTACAGTACCACCTTGGAAGCCAGACTGCCTTGGTTTGAAACCTGCCCCTGCCACTTAGTTGCTCTGTGACTGAACGGGTTTTAACTGTATGTTTTAATTGTATTGCAGTTTCCTTGGTGTAAGATGGAGATTATAATAGTAACCTTCTGAAGAGGGTTGTTCTGAGAAATAACTGAGTTAATTCATGAAAAATGCCTAGAGCAATATCTGACCCTTAATAAATTATTTGTTGTTAGTGGTTCTTTATTTTTTGCTAGTTATTTGTTGTTGATGGTTCTTTATTTTTTTGCTAGTTCACTGTTGTGAGCACTGAAAAAGTTAAAATTTTAACTTTCTGGCCAGGTGCGGTGGTTCACGCCTGTAATTCTAGCACTTTGGGGGGCCAAGGCGGGTGGATCACAAGGTCAGGAGTTCAAGACCAGTCTGGCCAAGATGGTGAAACCCCATTTCTACTAAAAATACAAAAATTAGCTGGGTGTGGTGGCAGGCGCCTGTAATCCCATCTACTTGGGAGGCTGAGGCAGAGAATTGCTTTAACCCAGGAGTCGGAGGTTGCAGTGAGGGGACATCCTGCCTGTGTACTCCAGCCTGGGCAACAGAACGAGACTCCATCTCAAAAAAAAAAAATTTTTTTTAACTTTCTTTGAAAGTCTGTGTATAGACTCACATTGATGCCCAGAATCCATAAAAATGATAATTTTGACAATATTAAATAAAAATTTCTACAGAGAAAAAAGTAATATACTGTCATGTATCACTTAATGACAGGGATGCATTCTGAGAAATGGGTCATTAGGCAATTTGTCGTTGTGCAAATATCATAGACTATACTTATACAAACCTAGATGATGGTACAGCCTACTACACACCTAGACTATATGGGATAGCCTTTGCTCCTAGGCTACAAACCTGTACAGCATATTACTATCCTGAAGCCAGTGGGCAATTGTAATACAATGGTGTTTGTTTATTTCAACACAGAAAAGATACAGTGAAAATATAATATAATCTTATGGGTTCACTGTTGTATACGTTGCCTATAGTTCACTTAACTGTAATTATGTGGCACATGACTGTATTGTAAACAGAACAGTAAAACACATGACAAAAGGCTAATTTTCTAAAATATAAAGATCTCATTCTTATCACTAAGAAAAAAGCCAATATCAAATAGAAAAAATGGTTAAATGATATAAACAGGTTGTTCACAGAAAAATACATACACACGTACAAAAATGTTTTCTTATAATTAAAGAAATGTAAATTAAAATGAGATTTCCATTCTCACTAGATTGAAAGACTAAAACTTTTGAATAGTGTACATTGTTGGTGAAGATGTGAGAAAACAGATACTCTAATATGGCATTGATGGGAGTCAAATTGGTGCAACCTCTTTGAATAACAATGTGGCAATATGTGTCAAAATTTAGAAGGTGATGCTCTTTTATCTAGTAGTTCCATATTTAGGAATTCATTCTAGAGAAAGTCACAGATGCTCAAAGACATGATGAGTCTGAGAACATTCTTTGCAGCACTATTTATAAAAGGAAAATCGTGGAAACAACACAAATTACTAATCATTAGAGGACTAATAAACTAGTGTACAATGATATAGATGCATACTAGGAAATCTTTTAGATGAAGTATATCTGTAAGTGGATATGGAATGATCACCGAAGTACACTGATAAAGTATAGGATGATATCTATTTGTGTGTTTAAAAAAGGATAAATATGTACATACTTATAGAGGCCTAAATGATTTATGTAAAGATAGATAAGAAACAAGAGAGCCTCTGGGAAAGGGATCCAGTATACTGGAACACAGGACTTACTTTGTATTGAATAGTCTCTTGGGCTTTCAAAGTTTTTATTCTGTGTAAGTATGGCTCTTTTGGTTAAAACATTCAATGATAGTTTGATATACTTTAAAAAGAAGACTTAACTATTGAGCTTATTGTTTCCACAGTATAGTTAGAAGCTTGGGACACTTTAATCTGTCTTAGCTTTTTTTCCTGATGGACACTTTAATCTGTCTTAGCTTTTTTCCTGAATCATATTTAGGTGTTTTCCTGTTAAAGGTGTTCATTTTCAGAATTTTTTTGAACATTCTTTTGCTATGGATTATTAAAGTCCTCTAAAAATGTGAAATTCCAAATGCTTAGTTTCAGATCTTTGCTTTTCAAGATCTTTTTGCCTTTGTAGTCTTTTTTTGTACTGTATTTTAAATTGATCTGCCATTCTAATCATAGATGTGACAGAAGATAGAAATTGAAAAATTCCATAATTTTTATTTTTTTCCATTAATTGTGGAAAGTCTTTTTGGCATTTAGAGCTCTCCAGAGAATTAAATCTTTTTTTTTTTTTTTTTTTTTTTTTGAGACGGAGTCTCGCTCTGTCGCCCAGGCTGGAGTGCAGTGGCCGGATCTCGGCTCACTGCAAGCTCCGCCTCCCGGGTTCACGCCATTCTCCTGCCTCAGCCTCCCCAGTAGCTGGGACTACAGGCGCCCGCCACCTCGCCCGGCTAGTTTTTTGTATTTTTTAGTAGAGACGGGGTTTCACCGTGTCAGCCAGGATGGTCTCGATCTCCTGACCTCGTGATCCGCCCGCCTCGGCCTCCCAAAGTGCTGGGATTATAGGCTTGAGCCACCGCACCCGGCCGAGAATTAAATCTTAACAAACATTGATTATTAGAGTACTTGGAAGGATAATTTAGTGTTAAGAATTTGAAGGTAGAAGTTAGGTAGATGGGTTAAAAATCTGGCTTTTTCCTTAGTAAGTATGTAAGTGACTTTTCTTCATCCTTTAGGACAGAAATAATATCTTACCTTAGAGAACTTAAGGATTAAATAAGATAATACATGAAACATGCTTATCAAGTGTTTCATATGTTTTAAGTGTTCTTTTATTTCCTGTGTCAACACCCTTTCTCCACCTTTCCTCATCTAAGTGAGGATGACTGGGAAGGCATAGAAAAGGGAATAAACTTTTCTGCTTTCCAGAGGAGGTTAAGACTTTTAAGGGCTTCACAGCACTGGTGTCCATTGCGTCAACATTTCTTGCTGTTAGCAAAAAGCCTCTAGTTTCCTTCCAGGTAGATGTCTATCCTGACTCCTGTAAAAAACTGCAGGGCACCAGGCGCGGTGGCTCAAGCCTGTAATCCCAGCACTTTGGGAGGCCGAGACGGGCGGATCACGAAGTCAGGAGATCGAGACCATCCTGGCTAACACGGTGAAACGCTGTCTCTACTAAAAAAAATACAAAAAAAACTAGCCGGGCGAGGTGGCGGGCGCCTGTAGTCCCAGCTACTTGGGAGGCTGAGGCAGGAGAATGGCGTAAACCTGGGAGGCGGAGCTTGCAGTGAGCTGAGATCCGGCCACTGCACTCCAGCCCAGGCGACACAGCGAGACTCCGTCTCAAAAAAAAAAAAAAAAAAAAAAAACAAACTGCAGGGAAGGTTGCTGAAGGTAGACAACTTTTCTGTCTTTAGTTTCTTTGAGTACCTAGACTTTACTTTTGATGGTATCAGTCACATAAAGATCCTGTTACAGATCCTTTGTGTGTGTGTGTGTGTGTGTGTGTAGTAGGTTTTTCTAGGGAATATTTTGTGTAAGGGATATTGTGTCTAGGTATCAGTTTGCTGGTTCAGTAAATAAGCAGTGATATAAATATTTCAGGCTACTGTTTTTCTTTGCTACCCATGTGAATGTTCCTTGGCACTTCCACAAACACCCTATGTATAACTTTCTGAAGTTTCAATATACTGTTTCCTGCTCCTTAGGTATGAATAGTGCTTCATTTCCACCATCTGTTTGATATACTGTGCTATGTGGTTTTATGTCTTGTCACCAGACTCCCTCATCAGATTAAGAAGGGAATTAATGATCCATGGTTAAAATAAGTGGACGTGCTTCGTTATAATATTGATAATAAAAGTAGCCTTTTGTCTTGTACTATATAGTTACAGAACATTTTTACCTACATTTAAGGACATATGTAAAAAGCATTCACCACAATCCTAGTAGACATGACCAGTTTTGGTATTAATGTGCAAAATAGCTAGCAGTTATAGCAACAGTAATAGTAATAGTGGTTGTAGTTATCAGCAGTCATTTTTATATACGTAAGAAATAACCCTGTTACACTTTCTGTAGGGCATTCACCCATATCATTCTCTGAGCTATACCAGTGGAGACACTGCCACTGATTCTCCAGTGCATGTTGGACGTGCTGGGATGCCAGTAAAGGAGAGTCCAAGGAAGGAGAGCCTACTCAGCTACCTGACTGGAAGCTTCCCAAGCCTGCACAACCTCCTGGAAGGGACTCCTCAGAGAAGCAGTGCTGCTGTGAAAAGCAGCTCCCTAACAAGAACAGGTACATGCTCTAGATTTGATAATTACACTTTTATATTTATGGGGGAATTGAAATGAAACAGGACTTTAGTTAGATATATACTTTGGTAGTACAACTAATCTCTCATATCTTATCTTTGAGAAAAAATTTTAGGAATCCATTGTTCTGTAACTTTTCGGAGTCTTCATGCCCTTAGTTTGCATTTTTAAATTGCAGCACTGACTAATGTCAATGTAGGCGTTTGGTGTGGGGTGCTGTCTCGACCAGCAACACAGAATTTCCCCCATTATGATATAAATAAGCTATTTATTAATGCATTAATATCCAAATACCAACATTATGCAGTGAGAATTTAAAACCATCTGCAAGCATACATTTTAACTTGGTTCTTCAAACATAGTTCCATAAATTACAATTTTTTTTTCAGGAAATACAGTGGCCACTGATATGTTATCTGAACATCCCTTGCTATCTGAGCCATCATCTGTGAGTTTCTATAATTGGATGTCAAATGCTGTGGGTAATCGTGGAAGTGTAGTACAAGAATCTCCTGTTACAAAATCAGGACACAATAGTCTTCCCACAGGTATTGCGTTATCACATTATTTTGCTTAACTGTCTAAGGGGAATGTATACCAAAATCTTATTTATCAGAAGATGGGTTAAAAATCTCAAACAAGTACTGTTTGGTTGAAATTGGTCCATTTATATTTATAAATAACTTTGATAACATTGTAATTGAGAGAGTAGTAAGCAGTCACTCAGTGTTCTTGTTGAAAGGCAAGTATGTCAAATATGAGATTGTATATAAAGAGTTTAAAGCTTCCTTTTAATGTGACTGGTTTAAGTGTAAATGAGAAAATGCAAAGTGTAATTACATTACATACTTGACATTACAGAAGATAGCTTTAGTTTATCTAGATCCCTTTGAGACATTACAACTATCATTCTAAACTTTTAGTTACTTAACAAATATTTAATTAAATCTAAAAGAGTATGTATATGTAAGGATAGATAAGGATGATGTGTTCTGAAGAGTTAATTTCATTTTTCACTAATAAATCATGTCTGTAAAATAACCTAAAGGTATGCATTTTTTTTTTTCTTTTCAATTTAAACAGTCTTAAAATGGTACTGCTCTACAGGCTTCAAAAGTTTACCCTGCTGTATACTTTTATGTTTCTATTTTCCAATAATTTACATTTTATTCTTAAAAATTTATTCCATTAGGTGTTGCACCCAATCTTCCTACAATACCCTCAGCCTCAGATTTCAACACTGTCTTGTCTAGTGACCAAAATACTTTGGATGGGACACATTCTCAGCATAGCACCAGTCAGGATGATGTGGCAGGTGTAGAAGAAGCAAACCAAGGGTTTCCTGCTGTTCAGCTTGCGGATGCACAGGTGAGCCAGCCTGTTTTTTCCTAATTATAATAATATCTCCTTAGGCATCACTTAGCAACTGGAACCATCCAGTAGTATGCACCTTGGAATTCTAGTGAGGATATTCCGTACCTATCTTCCTACAGCCTTCATGCAAAACGGGAGGAGCCTTTAAAAAGTACATGGCTTAATTATAAATGCAAATTAAGTATATGTAATCATTAAATAGAAGAGTCTCATATAGTAACTTTTTTGTTATTTGTAACAAATTGGCTAGGCAACATGAATAGATAATCATACCCTTTGGTTTTTAGTGCTATCTTAAGACTTTATTGAGCGAGCAGTGGGGAAGCATTGATGATTTTAGAGCAGAGGAATAAAGTAACTAAAACTATAGATATAGAAATATTATGTGAGTAGCAAATGTATTAAATTGATTGAAATAGAGAAACTAGTGTTGAAAAGATGAATTATTGAAATAGTTCACCCAGTGGTAATGAGACTCTAGGCTTAGATGTTTATGGCTTTGAAAAGGTAAATGAGGATATGGTGAAGGTCTTATTTAATTGATTAAATATGGAGAATAAAGAGTGAAATCCTTTAAAACATACTCTTTGGTTTCAGCGGCCAGCAGGCAAGTGTGAGAGTGGGACGTGGGTCAGAGGAGGCATCATTTTTTCAGGATAAAGGTGTCTTGAGCATATTTACATACAGCTGTCCCTCAGTATCCAAGGGATTGGTTTCTAGACCAACCCCCTACCCACCCTCTGATCCACCACCCAGGATACCAAAGTCTGTGGTATGCCCAAGTCCCTTATACAGAATGGCAGATATTTGCATACAACATACATACATCCTTCCATATGCTTTAAGTCTTCTTTAGATTACTTATAATACCTAATGCAATGTAAATACTACGTCAATAATTGTTATACTGTATTGGGTTTTTATTTGTATTTTTTAATTGTTACATTGTTATATTTTATTGGTTTTTACTCCCTAATATTTTCAATCTGTGGTTGGTTGAATTCTTGGATGGAGAACCCTTGGATATGGAGGGCCAACTGTACTTGAGAAATTAGGAAGCTCATGATAAAAAACAAAGGAAAGAAGGGTTAGCAGATGGAGCAAAATTAGTAGAAAAATGAGAAGTATTGGAATTTAGAGTCAATTAAAGAGAGAGCTATCTTCCCAAGCACACACAACAAAATGAGGTGACCTAGGACAATCGGAAATATAGGCTTGGCTCTCATTGTGTAAATGGCACTTGTCCATTTAGATAGGGTTTTTTTTAAGCTTCAGGAAAAGATCACTAAGGTAGAATGTGTAGTGAAAGAGGAGGCTGAGAAAAGCACTGGATAGCACCTTTATTTTAGGATGTAGGAGGGGGAAAAGGAACCATGTGGCAGAGGATGAGTAGTCAGAGTGATTTTAGTGCTGTAGCATTGAACACATGTAGTTCTTTCCGTTCAGGTTAGTGCTTAGTGTCTGAAATCCAGTTAACTAGAGATTTAACCAGAATAATGTATTTCCATAAGCATATGTGATACTTAAAATGTAAAGGAAGTTCTCTGAAGATAAATGTTAAATGACTATTAAAACCAGGTGCTTCCATTTAAAAATAGGTCAGATATTCATAACATTTATAATGTTTTTATATTAACACAGGAAGTTGAAAACTTTGTGAACCTTATGTTTTTTTTTTTTTTTTTTTTGTAAATGGAAACACAATAGAAATTCATACCTGTTTTAAAAGCAAGAGGTAGAATGATTTACCTAATTCATAATTTTATTTTCCTTGTACTTTCAGACACTCAGGTAGGATCAAGGAATCTGTGTCCTTATTTATTATTAATTTGAAGATGAGTGGCCTATAATAGGTACTAAAAATATTAAATTTTAAGTAAAGTTAGAGTCAATTATACGAGACCATTTTTTGCTTCACACTATGATACTAATATGTACTGAGGTAGGGTAAGAAAAAAAGCTGCATTTTTCTATATGTCATTTCTATAGTAAATGATAAGCTATAATTTGAGCTAATATGAATGTTAATGTCTTTTAGGTTGTTTTCAAGCCTCTTCTGAGTCATACAGGGATCCAGTCACAGGATACAATGCCACTCTGCTACCGAATGTACTTTGGAGAACACCTTTCATTTTCAGGGACTTTGGATTGCCTCAGAGCAGATATTGTGGATTCTGACACAGCCAAAGAGAGAAAAGGCAAAAGAGCAAGAAGGTATCTTTTGCATTTTTGTGTATAATTTTGTGCAAGAATTATAATACGTTTGTTTTTTAACATTACTTTCTTGTAATCCAAATGAGAAAGTAATTTTAATGTGTTTATGAGAAGATAATTACCTTTTAGTAAAAGTAGTGGCCACATTTTCTTATTAATAACTAGTTGTATTTATCAACAGATTATGAGGCCTATTTTTAGGCATATTTTTGAACCATGTTAGCACGTAGATGAGGGTCATATATATTGATATATGCACTTACCCTTTATTTACTTGGCTCTTGTAATAGTGGAATTTTTATGATCTTGAGGGTTCTGAGTTGACTCATGTCAGGTAGTATTTTTGTATTAGAAACAGGGCGGAAGTCACATTGAGAGTCTAGTCATCAGAAACAAATAGAAATGTAGCATAGTGAAAGTTAAGAACCGTCTTTTGCTGTTATTTTATATTATCATGGATGGTTCTTCAGTTTCTTTAGTGTTTACATAGGAAATAATATACCACTCACAGGATTTGAGTAATATTTTGGGTACTTGGAATTTTACTTTGAGGTGGGCCTTAAAACGAATAGAAATAGTAGAATATGGAGATAAATGGCATTCATGACAAGAGGTTTCTGTAGTATTGTTTCTTTCATCCTTCTTGTGTTTTTGCAAGGTGGTAAATTAAAGTACTTATGTCTGATATATAGCTAAGTAAAATATATTTTTCATTTGAAATATTTCTATTTAAATTTTAAATAATTTAACAAAAGTTCTTGCTTTTCACAATAGTCTTGTACCATAACAATGACTGTACAAGCTGAAACTGCAAAGCAATTTTAATAATCAGTGGAAAAAATTACTTTTGTGGCCTTGACAGTATTTGTCAGAACATTAAAAATGTTCTTACTGTTTATTATAAATGTATAGGAAAATGAAAAATAAAAGTAAAACTAATATTTAGTACATTGGAATTTAAAATGTTAGAAACACTGACAATTAAGCTATTTTATTTATTTGTAAAAACTTATCAAAGGGTAGTTTGAACGGTCCTGTCCTTCTTATGATATAACATATAATACAGAACAAGCAGCTTTTGTGTGCCTTGGCAAAATGTCGAACTCCTTTGTATGTATGGATCAGTTTTCAACATTTTATGCTTTACACTTTCAATGTCATGAAATAATCTTTGATTCTCTTTACTATGAAGTTTTTTGTCAGCATCACTTCCTCTGGGATATCTTCATCCTTTCTGTCATGGCCACTTTCCTCTTTATGTCAATAATTTTGCCTCCACTGAGTTTTTCTGGGTATCAATACTTCCATGGTCAGCTGTTTCTTCCATAACACCATTCAATTGATTTTCCCTACCAGTATCTTCATTTTTAGTTTCTTTGCTGCATCTTCATTTTTGTTGTCCAGTTCCCTCATTTGATTATTCATTTTTGTAAAATGTTATGGGGATTTATACAGAGAGAGAGACAAGGAGGCAACACAAGTAACTACATGCTATGCTTTGTGTGCATGAACTGAACAACAGGTATGCTTCAACTAATCACTATCACTGACACATTTTGAAGTGATGTGATTAGTTTAGTCAGTGATCACAATGCACATCTGTTGTTTTGTACTGACTTGTGGGCTGAAGAGCTAGCCATAAGTTTGTACTTTATGCAGTTTTCACAGTAAGTGTTAGTTACAAATTTGTATCACATTATTGGGAGACTTGTTATTTAAGTAAAGCACAGTAACTGAAATTTTAAAATATTGGAACCATCAAATCCACACCCCAAACATTAACACCTACACATACTATCTATTTAGGGTTAAAATATCTGAGCTAAACTTGTATTTCTATTTGCAAGAGCCAGCTTTCATACAAGTATGTCCATTTATATATAAATATGTTTATATATAGATATACATACAGTATATAAGTTTCATATATATAACTAGGTTATATATAATTCGATTATATATGGTTTATATGTAATAGGTTGTATATAGAGACATAGATTATATAAATAAAATTATAGCTATAGCCTATGTATTGGCCTAGTAAATCCCATATAATACTGCCACAGACTAGATCTTCATTTGAGCACACAAGTCTTTTGAGTCAGAGCTTCTTTGAGTGATTCTGTGAACTTCATTGCCTTTGGTCTAGCTGAACTTGACATTCCTTTTAATTTTTCTGCTACCATGCCAGCTCCAGTCTTACAATTAACTTATGATTAATTTTTATTTCTCAGATCTCCTGTAATTCCATCTTAAGCTCTTATTTATTTGGAGACCTTCGCCACAATATACTTTTCCCAGCCATTACTTTCAGTATTGTCTGGGTTTTTTGTTTGTTTTCGTAGCAGATTTTTCATTCTGCTAACTGTTGCATATTAGTTTGGGGTTACAGTTTCTTGTATGAATATGTATAACTCTTCTACTACTTTGTAAAGCCAGGGCAGTTATTAAATATTTAGCATAGAATCTGGCATGTAGTAAGTCCTCATTAAGTAGTAGTTTCTTTGTCTCTTTGCTGTCTCTAGTAAAAGTAGCTGCACGTAAGTAGCTGGACTTATGTTTTACAATTTTAATTGTAACTTTGGCTCTGCAGTGCCCATGTCAGGCTTTTACTTGTCAGGCAAATTATTATTATAGCCATTTTCTTTTTCTCTTTTATTTGAATCTCCCCTCTTTAAGATTTTCTTACTACTCTTAAATGTTTTAGATTCTTGTTTTTGCAATTGTGGATTATTTTCATCTCTTTTTAGTCTTCTCTCTTCTATCTGTTCTAATTCTCAAAATCAAGTTTTTCCTTCTCTGACCATATGCTTAGTTGGCATTGATTGTACACCTCCTGTAAGTTTGTGCATTTATATGAATTATACTACAATGAGGCATTTTTCTTATTAATTAATACTAATATTCATTAAGGAATTACTGCTCTGTAGTTATAATCTTTAAGTTAAATGCAGAATATCAAAGCAGCATCTGATTTTTTTCTTTTTGTTACAGAAAAAACTCCCATGTCTGCACATTCATAGTGTGCATGGAAAAAGAGGGAAAAAATACCTTTTTACAGTTTTGTTTCCGGATTTATTGTTATTATTGGTAGTTGGTTTATAGAAATTTGAGACATTTTTGACTTTCTATATTAAAATTTACTATAATAGTCTTACATGAAAATCTTTAGATGAGCAGGAGGATTTGCCAATATAATTTTTATATCAGATTTTAAGGTTTTGTGTGTGTGTATTTCTAATTTTTGTTTCAATTGCTTTTCCTCTCTGCTTTCAACTTAGCATGAGGGTTTCCTATCTAATATCAAATAAAATTATGTTACATATGAATAATTTAGATACATGATTATAGAAGGTGAGGGGATGGTTAAGTGAGGTATCCTAATTGATCTATAATTAATTCTAAATTCCAATACTCTATGGCAGTACCATCAAATGACAACAAAAGTTGTTTTATAACTTCAGAGAAATCATTTCTTGACATAAGAAGACTGATTTTGACTTGTTAGTTTTAGAATAAGATTAAGTAGTAGAAAGACTTAAGGCCTACCTTCGAACTCATAAAAAGCCTGGCCTAGTGAAAAAGCATATTTTACTGGTTTGCTTGCTTAAAATTATTTAAGACTCATATTTTACCTTGGATATGATTTTGCTTATAAATTAATAAAGATGTATGTTTCTGGAAAAATGGAAGAAACACCTTGTCCTTTTTTTATTTCACATTTTTAGGCAAGGCCATGTGAATCTTCCTCCACTTGAGTTCAAACCGGCATTAATGTTGGGAACCTTTAGCATCAGTGCTGTTGTAATGGAAAAGTCTGTGTGCACCCCTCAGAACTCTACCAGTGCCCTTTCTTTTCATGATCTCAGCAAGCGGTATTATAACACCTTTCACTGCAACTTTACTATTTCCTGTCAGTCAATAAGCCAGCATGTAGATATGGCTTTGGTTCGTCTTATTCATCAGTTTAGCACAATGATAGATGACATCAAAGCAACACAGACTGATATTAAACTTAGCAGATATACAGCCGGATCTGCTTCCCCAACACCTACCTTCAAAACCAGAAAACATCGGGACTTTCGTTCATCTGACTTTAGCCGCAGTTCTAGAGGAAGTCTTAATGGTGGCAATAGAGTAAATAATGCAAAGAACAAACGGACCAACAATGAGAATAACAAAAAGGAATCTCGAAACAAGAATTCATTAGGAAGATCTGAAAGAAGAACATCAAAAGTGTCTAGGAAAGGTTCAAAAGATGTGGTGGATCACATGACTATTCATATGGATGACTCTGATTCAATTACAGTGTCAGAACAAAGTGAGCCTTCAGCTGAGTGCTGGCAGAATATGTATAAATTGCTTAACTTCTATTCACTTATCTCTGATCCAACAGGAATATTGGAAAAGTCTTCAGAAACATTTGGACCAGCAGGTAACAGACATTTTTATGTTTTAAAAATTTCTGTTTAGAATAACAATAATACCAAAGAAGCATAAGACTTTTCATCATGTTTTCTTAATGTAGTAAGTGGATAATTGAAATGGAGAGAAATTGTCTGTCAACAGGCAATAAAATAGTAATGGAATTCAGATATCCTGCCACCATATTTCCCATCCTTTTAAACTCTTACATGGTATGTTCTTAAAGGGATTTAGACAGACCTGATTTAAAATATCTGGCTCTATTACTCACTTTCAGTAGGAACTTGGAAAAATGTTCAAGAAATTTTTAATCATTTTGTTGGGGAATAAGAGAAAGAGGACTGGTTGGGAGTGTGAAGGAAAGAAAGGAAAGACAATGTTTGGAATGTTCTTCCATTTTTCAGTCTTCCTATCTAAAATTGTATATTTTAATTTACTTATAAAGGAGTTCGGAGCCCTACAGAGCCAACATGTAAAGTTGTGTTTGAGAATGAACAAGACAACAGCAGTTTGACTAAGACGCAGAGGAAACGTAGCTTGGTAACTTCTGAACCTCAGCATGTTACTCTAATAGTGTTTGGGATTGGCATGGTGAACCGCACACACCTAGAGGCAGATATTGGTGGACTAACAATGGAATCAGAACTGAAGAGGATCCATGGCAGTTTTACTCTTAAGGAAAAAATGAAAGGTATGAATGATTTTTCTAATAAAGTACTATGTATACATAATAATTAGTACTACTTTTCTGAAGGAAACCACTGCCATGTCTCCAAAATTCCTACTTGGCAATTTTTTTTTTTTTTTCCCAGAAAAATTGGACTTCCCAAATTCTGAGATACCAAGAACTTTTTTGTAATTGAGTATCAGTGAATTGAGGCAGCTTTGATGTCTAAATATTTTAGCACATAAATATTGAGCCAATATACCTATACTCAGTGACATTTATTCTTTATCTTTTAATATCAACTACTAAGATGTCTCTAAAGGCAGAAAATTTTACCAAAATAATGAAATTTATGAAAAATTTGCTTTTGTTACTACCATAGAAATCTTATAATCTAATACTAAGTACCTCTATAAAAAGAAATCCCTTTAGTTGATACAACATTTCATAGATTAGTGAAAACATACCATTTATCTTCAGAATGATTACACAAGGTGTGATATTTTATCAAATCCAGGAGCCCATCAGTTTTAAGATGCACTATTATTTTATGTATCACAAAGAAAATACCATTACCAGATATGGTCAGATGCCATTGATTATAAACTGCATCCCACTTTCAGAGATGCTAAAATAAAAAAGCAAATGTTTCTTAGACTTGGTGGATACAGCAATACAGTTGCAGGGATTCTTTTGGCAGCAATGGTTATATAAAACCAGTGTGGTTTTTCTGGTTGTGAAAATAACCTGACAGATTATATTACATGAGAAAAGGAAGTTATCAATCACCATGTGTTTTTATTGTTAACTTTATGATTGAGAAACTTGTAAGGTCGAATCAAAACTTACTTTGAACCTACTTTTTGTTACCTATCCTTTTTTCACCTGTTTTGTTTTGTACCTTGAACATTTATTATTTACTCAAAAACTAATTTTAAATTTGAGGATTATGTACTTGGGGTTGACATGGTGAACCATACACACCGTTCTCTGAAAAAATTAGATGGACTGACTGTAAAGAAAATTCTCTGCAGAAATTAGATGGACTGACTGCAAATTGCTGAGAGAAATACAAACACACCAGCCTTCCTTGGAAATATCACAAAGGATATAAACAATACACAAACATTCAGATGTCTAAGTTGATTAAAAAAAAAAAAAAAATTGTCGGTTTTTTCATCTGTTTAGCCAAAGTTAAGAATGGCCATACTCATTTTTGGTGAGAATTAGAGAAACGGACATTTTTATTCACTTTTAAATTGATATAAATAGGTTTAACCTTCCTGAAGTTTAATTGAATAGCTTTTATCAGTAACCAATTTATCTTTTGACTCAGCAATTAGAGGCCTGCAAACCTAGGTAGAAGACATGATCACAATTGTGTGAAAAGTTATCTGTACAAAGAAGCAGCCAAGTGTCTGGCATTAAAGAATTGGTTATTTTTATAAACAAACATATGCCAGTTTACAATTTACCCATTAAAATTATACTGCAGAATTTATTAATACGAACAATAATGCTAAGTGAAAAAAGTAGGCAAAATTGTTTATGTGATTTCATTTTTTAAGTAATTAATATATTTAAACCCTCCATTAAAATCACAGGAATTATATGGACCAACAGTGCTGGTTTATGTGGTTTCTTTCTCCTATTTTAAAAAATTTTCCAACTTTTCTGCAGTAAGTATTATTTCTGAGATTTAAAATGCCATTAGGCTATGTCATGTCAGTAGCCTAATGCAGGAATAGCATATCAAAGTGTATACTGTGCATTATTGCAATTTTGACATTTAATATGTATGTATGTATTAAATGTAGACAAATAAAAAACTAAGGAAATTTTTTAAAAAGTAGCTCTGAAATGGTTGAACCAAATTTACCATAACTTTAAAATTATCTTTTGCTACTGAATATATTATGAATAAAATGTAATTTTAATATGAAATTCAGGTATCTTATATCTAGAATTCAAATAAATATTTTTTTCTCATATTTAAGATGTTTTACATCAAAAGATGACTGAGACTTGTGCTACTGCTCATATTGGTGGGGTTAATATTGTGCTGCTTGAAGGGATTACACCAAATATACAGTAAGTATGTCCGTTTTTATTTTCTTACACTTATAGTTTTAGACAAAACTTGAAATTCTTTGGATAAACATGCTGAATTTTGAGGTTTGTATATACAGTCTCAGTTCCCAGATACTAAGAATTCTGACTGTCATTGAGAATATCACCAAATAAAATATTTTAGAGAAATACTTTTTGTCTTCCTAAAATTGGTAGTATATACCTTCATTCCTAACTTCCATTCAGCAGAGCAGTTTCATGTTAACTATAAAACAGCCTTTGAAAATTTAGGTCAGATTTTCAGAATTTGCTGTTTCTTAACATTATGGCTAGCTAATGTTGTGCTACTGTTGTCCTGTAACATATCCAACATGCCTAATAGAGGATTTGGTTCAGCGTTTTAAAAATTAAGTATTAGTCCTAGATTGACTAAGAAGTATGATATGTTACAGCTCTAATAATATTTTAAAAATCTGAATAATGTGCTAGCTACCTTGGGGAATATATCCTGAAATGGATGTTTATTAATAGGCCATAGCTTTCTCCAGTGAGTTTTGGCCAAACTCAGCAACCTCAGACAGGGCCCATTCTCAAGACTTCCTGGAGACTGTCTCAGGTTTGGTTTGGATCTATAAGTGTAGAACCAAAGACTATATATTTCATAATAGCTGCCTACTATCCAGATCACAGTTCCTTAGAAGTCTTTTCAAGAAAGGCAGGAAATTCTGGTGGTTGTGAGAGATGAGATCTTTTTTTGTTCATTCAATATAGGAGAAGGGCTTATTATTATGTATTAATTACAATATTATTAAGTGCCTACCGTGGGCCAGGAGCCTCACCTATATTATTTTATTTAATCCTCACTGCAATTTTGGGAACTGGGGTGGTTTTATCCACCTTTACAGAACAATAGATTGAGGTTCAGAAAGATCAACATAGTGCCTAAAATACTTAATATAGTCAGTAAGAAGAGATGCCTGAATCTATGCTCTTTCCACCTTATGATCCTTCTACTGAAAGTCATAGACCATGGATTCCATGATTCTTTCATTTACTCTAAATTTGAATTACCATGGGTACGTTACCTTCAGAAAGTAAACTAAATTTCTTTAGGTGTCCCATGAGTTTTATTTACTCTATCCTCCTGGATCTTTTCTCTTCATTATTTATTATCTCTAAAGAGAAGGACTTCCAATAGTCTTTAACCTTGTAAAACATAATGTTTATAAAACAGATTTTTGATAAAATATTATATTGCTGATATTTCTTGCTCTTTTTTCCCCCAAGTGAAGATCCCTTAACTGTTTTATTTGAAAAATAAAAGTTATTTATTAGTTACTGCCAAGCTTGTAGTGTATTCTTTGGTATTTCATTTTCAGTTGCAATGAAAAGGACATGGAATAGAAAAAAATAGTTCAAATGGTACTTTAATGGAACATTTTTAGAGTGGGAAATTAGAAAAGCTTTCCAGATGATTGGTCATATTGTAACTAATTTGTGCATGAATGTTTATTTGCCTCCTTTTTGTTTTCCTGCTTTCTCTTGACTCTTCATCTGTAGACTGGAGGATTTTCCTACATCTCCTACAAGTACAGCCAAACAAGAGTTTCTGTATGTCATATTATTCTTTTTCATGGCTTTGTGATTACTGTAGTATTGAATAGTTTTTAAAATATTTAAATTATTTTCATGGCTGTGAATTATTTAGTTATTGTTTTGTAGCTATAATATAGACCCTTTTATATAATAGATTAAAGCTTACTGGTAATCAAAGAAAACACAGGTAAGGGCTGCTTTTTTGGTAATTCATACCTTGTCTGTTGTTGACAAGTTGTAACACTGTAGTTGTGTGTTGCTTGTGCCTTTTCAGATATGTTACTGTTAAAATTTCTATGATCAAAGTACTTAATTTCTGATATGATAATGGAAGCTTAAAAAATTCACTTTGCAAGAAAGAGTTTTCACTAATTGTAGAAAGAATTATTAAAACACTAATAATAAAACATCTGTACATCTCAACCTTATAATTCTGTATTTAAGATGGAGAGAGTTGACTGCTCTGTTAATAGATTTTAATGGCCTTTACTATATGTAAACGTGTGTTTAATTTCATTCAATAGATGAATGCTATTCGCATCTAGAGAGCCATTTGCATGTCAGCACCATCTGGGTGTGTTCTGGCTTATGTTGAAACTGAACTTGAAATACTGGTGTTAAACAATGGTTTTAATTATTATACTGTTAGAAATGATTCAAAATTCAGTAAGTAGTCAGCATTCCAGAGCCTACCTTCATGCTGACTAGGCCAATTTCATAAACTACCGCCTCCACCCTCTGATCGTCTCCAAGAAATAGTGTGTTGTGGAAGAAAAAAGTATACTTCTCTAGTAATTGGTTTTGAATTTTATATAATACCTAGATTTTACTGTTTATAAATAATCAAGACCTCTGATAAAGCTACTGTTAGGCTTTTCAAGGTTTATCCTAATAAAAGTTAAATGTGATGAACTGGTTCTTCATATCCTTGAGACTATAAATAATTGGCAAATTTTCTACAGCCCAGCAGAGATTAATGTATGTAAACTGGCCTGTAATTAATATGAAATAATGTACTTTGTGTATTTTGCCAAATTTACTGATTGTCAAGAATCATTTGCCCATTTGAAGGATCACATTTATATTAGAAGTTATTGGAGCCGAGCTGGGAGGATTGCTTGAGGCCAGGAGTTTGAGACCAGCCTGAGCAACACCCTGTCTCTACAAAAAATTTTTTTTTTTTTTTTTTTTTTTTTTGAGACGGAGTCTTGCTCTGTAGCCCGGGCTGGAGTGCAGTGGCCGGATCTCAGCTCACTGCAAGCTCCGCCTCCCGGGTTTACGCCATTCTCCTGCCTCAGCCTCCGGAGTAGCTGGGACTACAGGCGCCCGCCACCTCGCCCGGCTAGTTTTTTGTATTTTTAGTAGAGACGGGGTTTCACGGTGTTAGCCAGGATGGTCTCGATCTCCTGACCTCGTGATCCGCCCGTCTCGGCCTCCCAAAGTGCTGGGATTACAGGCTTGAGCCACCGCACCCGGCCCAAAAAATTTAAAAACAAATTAGCTGGGCATGGTGGCACGTCTCTGTAGTCCCAGCCACTTGGGAGACTGAGGCGGGAGGATCACTCGAGCCCAAGAGGTCCAGGCTGTGGTGAGCTATGATGGTGTCACTGCACTCCAGCCTGGGCAACAATGAGACCCCATCTTTAAAAAACAAATATGTATGTGAGGGTGTGTGTATGTGTCAAAGACGACTTCTTTATGGCTTCTACATAAATGTCCTATCATATCCTATCTGTGGAATTCCACCGTTGTAGTGGTAGAAGTCATTATTTTGCTTTACTTCTTTCTGCTCTTTCATTTCACAAATATTTGGCAAGTGTCTGTTATCTTCTAGGAACTGTTCTAGGCATTGGAAAGAACAAAAGAAATCAAGAAAGATAATATCTTAGCTTTATGTCTGTACTAGTAATTAAAGGATACCAATTCTTAACGAAAAGTAATAGCCTTGCTCATTATGAATCAAACTTTTATCGTTTGTTTACCACTCATTGAAAATGAAAAGCAGAAAATACAAGTTACACTTCCTCCTTCCTATCATTTCTTGTAACATAGTGGATGACTGTTATTCTAATTTCTTTGACTCCCTAATTAGATTTTAAGAAGTATAGTGAATATTGTTTTTCTTTTCATATTCAGTGTCTGTATAATGGTTGTACAGATCTCTAAAATAAGGTGGAGAACAAAAGAGTTCTGAATGGGGGTAAAATAAAAAGTGGAATGTTGTGTGTCTGTGTATGTAATATATCTTGTTCATGTTTTTACTTACATGTGAGCATATACTTATTTTCTTCTATAGATTCTTCCTATTAAAGAAATTAAACACTATTCAGTGCAAATAGTATAAAATATATTAATATTTTTAGATAACATTGTGTCTTCAATGTATAATTTAAATACATGAAAATTTTTAAGTCGTTTTAGTTCATTCAGTTATGAGGGGGCTTCACAAACTGTGGAAAATGGAATTAAAACATATAAACTTTATTTCCCAACATAAGCTCCATTAAGTTCAAGACACTTTTCTAATCAATGATACCAGCCATTTATTCCATCGCTAATGAACAGAGGGTCCCATGACAGTGCAATCTTTTTTACGTTAACTGAAGAGAAATGGGTACTCTTTAAATTTTTTTTTTTTTGAAATTAGGAAACAAAAAGTCAGAAGGAGCCAAATTAAGATGTAAAATGGATGCCTACTGACTTCCCATCAAAACTCTTAACAGAATTGCTCTTGTTTGACAAGAGGAATGAGCGAGAGCATTGTTGTGGTGGAGGACTGGTAAAGCTTTCCCGAGCATTTTTCTAGTAAAGCTATGGCTACCTTTCTCAAAACACTCTTATAATAAGCAGATGTTATCATTCTTTGGCCCTCCAGAAAGTCAACAAGCAAAATGCTTTGAGCATCCCAAAAAACTCTTGCCATGACCTTTGCTTTTGACTGGTCCACTTTTATCTGCCACCCATGCTGGAGTGCAGTGGTGCAATCTCAGCTCACTGCAATCTCGGTCTCCTGGGTTCAAGCAGTCCTCCCACCTCAGCCTCCCAAGTAGCAGGGACTAAAGGTACGTGCAACTACATCCAGCTAATTTTTGTATTTTTTCTAGAGATGGGGTTTTGGCATGTTGCCCAGGCTGATCTCAAACTCCTGAGCTCAAGGGATCTGCTCACCTCACTTTCTCAAAGTGTTGGGATTACAGGTGTGAGCCACCATGCCCAGCCATGACTGGTCCACTTTTGATTTGACTGGACCATTTCCACTTCTTTGTAGCCATTGCTTTGATTGTACTTTATTTTTAGTATTGTACTGGTAAAGCCATGTTTAATCTCCCATTACAGTTCTTTGAAGAAATGCTTCAGGATCTGGATCTCACTTGTTTAAAATTTCCATTGAAAGCTCTGCCTTTGTTGGGAGTTGATTTGGGAGCAATGGTTTTGGCACCCATTGAGTGGAAAAGTTTGCTCAACTTTGAGTTGTTAGTCAGAATTGTGTAAGCTGAATCAGTTGAAGTTGTCTATGGTGTTGGCTGTTGTTTGTGCTGTTAATTGTTGGTCCTCTTCAATTAGGCACAAAGAAGATAAAATTTTTCCTAGCAAATTGATACTCGGTTTGCCACTGTGGGCTTCATCAACATTGTCTTGTCCCTTCTTGAGTTATCCATTCGTAAACTGCTAGTTGCTTTGGGAGATTATCCCCAAAGGCTTTTTGTAAAGCATCAATGATTTCGCTATAATTCCGCCCAAACTTCACCATAAACTTGATGCTTGTTCTTGCTTCAATTTTAGCAGAATTCATACTGTTTTGATAGGGGCTCTGTCAAACTGATGTCTTATCCTTCTTGGTACATTAAAGAAGATCCTGTTCACATGTTTTAACAAGTGAATATGAGTTTATTTTGGTGCAAAATGATTCTGAAATCTACATGTAGTTTTTTTATAATACACATTTTCCATGAACTTTTTGAAGACCTCTCAAATTTATAGGTATTTTTCTTGCTCTCAATATTTTTTCAAAATTTCTCTTTACTTGGCTGTTGGCTGTATTTTAATGGTCCTCTTTCTCTGTTGATAGAACTGTAGTGAAATGTAGTATTGCCAAGTCCCAAGCCCTCTACAGTGCCCAGAGAGGGCTGAAGACAAACAATGCTGCTGTGTTCAAAGTAGGAGCTATCAGCATCAACATTCCTCAGCACCCTGCCACCTTACATAGCATGATGGTTCGAAGTTCTCACCAACTATCTAAACAAATCTCAGACCTAATCAGACAACCTTCTACAGCGTAAGTTATTTTATTTGTTCACATTCTGTGATTCCATATACTACCTCAGGATATTCTTTGCTTCATTAACAAAAGTTTGGAGGGAGATGATGAGTTACTTCTAAGTATCAACCATCATGGACAGTGGAGCAAGAGGAGAGTAGCCAATCGTGATCATGTGAAAATGACATTTGATAGCATTAAAGTACAGTGTCATCACTGCAATTGTCAGTGTTCCATATTGCATAAACAAAGCTTAAGAGATCCTAGAGATTTGTGAGTATTATAAGAGGTACTAATAAAAAGCAACTTGATGAACTCCAGGACCATATCAATTCTTGTTTACTTTGAATTCACTGGAAATTTATGACTGCACAGGTTTAAGAACGTATAGTAGTGATCATTTATGTCCCAAGGCAGCATCTGACCATGCCACATAAATATTTTAAAGGGCAGTAAATTTGAGCATTAACCTTTATTCCCTATGTCTATATCCTTTGTTCATGCATCTTCACTGCTGAGCCTTATTCATGGTCTCCATAAACTGTAACTAATAAAAATACGTGGTGGCAGGCATCTGTAATCCCAACTACTTGGGAGGCTGAGGCAGAATAATCGCTTGAACCCGGGAGGCGGAGGTTGCAGTGAGCCAAGATTGCACCATTGCATTCCAGCCTGGGCAACGAGCGAAATTCCATCTTAAAAAAAAAAAAAAAATACATGTAAAAGGTTACAAAGTTGTCTTACGTTTTATTTCCCACATCCTATAAAGTGGGAAAACATTAGTGTGTCTTTTGAAGGTGTCTCAAAGCTGATTTTTCCAGTTGTTCTATCTAAATCTTTAATTCTGCTATAATGTTTAATCATGGCTGAAGTTGACTAAGTAGTAAAAATTTAAATGTTTTTCCTCTGAACAGAAATATGGAATTCAGAATGTATAAATTTTAGTTTTAAAATGCTCCAAGAAACTTTTCCTTATTATATTATCCGTAGAGTATAGTAGTTGAAAAATCAGACCCTGGAGTCAGACTGATTGGGTTTAAATCCTAGTTTCAGCACTCTAGCTATGCTTCCTCATTTGCAACTTGGAGACAGTGGTACCTACTTAAAGTGAGATAAATGAGACAAAGCACACAGTGCACTAAGAAGAGTACCTGGCACTCAAATTGTTATTATTATTGTTGGAGTTCGTGTTGTCATTCTTAACAGTGGTAGTAGTAGTGGCAATAATATCAATAGTAGTGTGTAATGGTTAAGTCATAGAATTTGGAATCAGACAAATCTGAGTTTAAATCCCAGTTTTGCAATACCGTTAAGAATCACCTTGGCAGTATAACATTCTAGGAGTTTTACATTGTTATTACTTCTTGTCTACTTTTCCATATCATCATTGTTCAACATCTGTTCTAGAAAGTCTGAATATGATCTGATATTGGAAAGAAAACATCTATTCACAGTATATATTTGCTATTTTTCACTGAGAAATCCCATGATTTTCCGCAATAAAATGGTAGCTCCTGTGTTTATTTTTTAATTATTTTTTTTGCTTTCTAGCCCACAGCCTGTAAAAGAAGATATTGCAACCCCACTACCTTCTGAAAAAACCCCAACAAGCGTTAATCAAACTCCTGTTGAAACAAATGAATTTCCTCAGCTACCAGAAGGCTTAGAAAAGAAGCCTATTGTTCTTAAATTCAGTGCCATGTTAGATGGTATTGCCATTGGAGCAGCACTTTTACCGTCTCTGAAAGCAGAATACAAGATGGGAAGAATGAGAAGTCATGGAATGACAGGTAATATTGAATTCTGAATTCACGCTCTTAAAATTTATGATTTCTTTGAGAAATTAGTAATATTTTGATAAAAAGGTAAATTTGGTTTTATAGATATTATAAGTAATTTTGATTATAACATTTAAAGTTCATTAATGATGTTCTCTAGTCAAGTAAAAATACCAATCCCCCATCCCCCACCCCAATACCTTGAATGGCCAGAGTGAACTCTTTTGAACTCCATAAAATTATTCAACTATGGAGGCCATTTCTCCAATTTAAACTTAAGTTGAATAAATCAACCCATTTCTACATCTATTAAGTTTTCAATAGACTGAATAAGTTGTTTTATTTTCACATTGGGTTCGTTTAGCTCAAATCAGAAGTCATTTATTTCTTCAAAACAGCTAATTCTATATGGTTTTGTGACCCTTATATTAATATATCCTATCTCAAAATTCCTTGCTTTTAACATTTATGAAATTTATCATATATACAAAAGCATGTAAATTATACATATACACATTTTAAAGAATAAGTACTGTGAACTCACCAACCCACAATACAACCTAGGAATTGGCACATTACCAATACTTTGAAGCCTTCTTTGGCTGGGCGTGGTGGCTCACACCTGTAATCACAGCACTTTGGGAGGCTGAGGCGGGTGGATCACCTGAGGTCAAGACTTCAAGACCAGCTTGGAAAACATAGCAAAACCCCATCTCTGTTAAAAATACAAAAATTAGCTGGGCATGCATGGTGGCAGGAACCTGTAATCCCAGCTACTCAGGAAGCTGTGGCAGGAGAGTCGCTTGAATCTGCGAGGCAGAGGTTGCAGTGAGCTGACAGTGTGCCACTACACTCCAGCCTCAGCAACAGAGTGAGACTTCATCTCAAAAAAAAAAAGGCAGTCTTCATTTCTCATGGAATTACTACTAGCATGAATTTTGTCTTACCCATTCTTTTGCTTGCCCATATAGTTTTACCATGTATGTATATACTCATAAATGATTTAAAGTTTGCTTTTAGCTGTTTTGAACTTTGTTTATATGGAATCTCACATTTTTTAACTAGGAATTTTTTTATTTGACTAAGCGCTCCTTACATGTTTATATATATAAAATGCCAGTTGATGGTTCTTTTTTTTTGCTTACTTTACCATTGAGTCATTTGTATTTTTCTTGATTCACAATAATTCTTCATAAATTCTATATATTAACTCTTTGATATTATATGTTTATATGTTGTCACCTAGTTGGAGGCTTATCATTTAACTTTTTCTTTTAATCAGCAGACATTCTTCATTTTAATGTAATTGAATTTACCATTATTTTTCCTATATGTTGTGTATTTTTATGTCCTGAAGAAATGCTTCTCTTCCTAGGATAATAAAGATATTCTGATACATTTTTTTCTTGAATGTTCTGAGTTTTGCTATTCATATTTGAGTTTTTAATCTATCTTAATCAATTATTATTGTTCTTACATTTGGCATGGGGTAGTATATAACCAGTATCATTGTATATAACCAATGATCTCAGCATCACTTATTTATTCTTTTTTTTAAGTGATATATAATCCAAAAATTAGTCACATATTAAGTGTTATTTTTAACGTGGGAGTCTGAGTTTTCTATTCTGCTTCATTGATCTCTTTGCACCAGTATCATATTGCTGCCTGACTTTTTCAGGAATTGTCGTGGCTATTTTTGGTCCTTTGCTCTTTCATATACGTTTTTTATTTTTATTTTTGTTTTTTTGAGACAGGGTCTCACTTTGTTGCCCAGGCTGGAGGGCAGTGGCATGATCACAGCTCTCTGCAGCCTTGACCTCCTCAAGTGATCCTCCAGTCTCAGCCCTGTGAGTAGCCAGGACTATAGGCATGCACCACCACATCTGACTAATTTTAAAACTTTTTGTGGAGATGGTGGGATTTCACTGTGTTGCCTAGGCTGGTGTCAAACTCCTGGCCTCAAGCGATCCGCCTGCCTTGGTCTTCCAAAGTGCTAGTATTACAGGCATCAGTCACCATGCCTGGCCTCATAAACATTTTAGAATCAGTTTGTTAAGTTCCCTGAAAAAGCCTGTTTAGATTTCTGTAAGAACTTAATTGAATCTATAGATTTATTTGGGGAGAAATGACAACTAAACAATATTTAACCTCCCTTTTCCTAAGTCTTACTTCTCTGTTGTTTAAGTCTTCTTTAATGTTTTTGTGTAAAGTTTAAAATTTTTCTACTTAAAGAGTTTTGTGCATCTTTTACAAGATGTATTTATTTATTTAGATATCTAGGTATCTTGTGGTGTTGTAGCTATTACGAATGTTATCTTTTGTAAAGTGGCATTTTTCTAAACTGTTGGTAGTCTGTACAAGTGTGCTTGATGCTTTTATGTTAATCTGATACTCAGTAACCACATTAAACCATTATTATCAATAAGTTGTAGATTCTTAGGAGTTTTATCTATAGACAGTCATACTGTTTAAACAGCAAATAATGATACTTTTGTTTCTTTCCAACTTTTAGTTCTTTTTCTTGCCTTATTGTGCTTGCCTTGTTCCATTTTCTTAAAGGAATCAACATTACATGAATAAGTCTGATGTCTGCTGTAGGTTTCTGCTGTCAGGTTAAGAAAATGTACTTATTTTCCCACTGTGCTAATAATTTCTATGAAGAATTATTGGTAAATGTAATCAGATACTTTGTTCTGTTATCTAATGAAATGAAAACATATTTTCTCCTTTATTCTGTTAACATAATTTAAAAGTATATACATATATATGAATATACGCAGATATGTACATATTTATATAAGTATGTGTATACAGTAGTCCCTGCTTATTCATGTGTTTTGTCTCTTCACGTTTCAGTTACCTATGGTCAACTGTAGTCCGAAAATATTACATACAATAAGCTATTTTGAGAGACCCCCATATTTACAAAGATATTTACAGAACTGTTGTTACAGTACAGTTGTTCTATTTTGTTGTTGTTGTTAATCTCTTGTTGTGCCTGATTTATAAATTAAACTTTATCATAGGAATGTATGTATAGGAAAAGACATATATATAGGGTTTGATACTATCTATGGTTTCAGGCATCCACTGGGGATCTTAGAACACATCTATCCCAAATAAAAGGAGATTACTGTATATGTACGCCCATCTCTAGCATTTTGGCTTTCTTTATTAAGAGTAATTTTGCTGAACATTTAGACCTTTCTGTTACCAGCAAGAGAAGCATTTTAAAGTAAATTTCCATATTTGGCAGAGTCAGAAGTCTTAGGCCTTCAGATATTAGAGTCCAGGGCTGACAATAAGTTATACACATTTGGTCATTTATTCAGGGCACCCATGAAATACAAGGGTCCACAGAAAGAGCAAGTCAAAAGTCAGATAGGCAGTTTAGGGTCCTAGAGTAAACACATTGTTAAATATCCAGAGAGGTAAGAACCCAAAATTCTTATTGAAATTAAAGGAAAGAGATAAAAGCAGTAAAAGAATGACTATACTAGTAATAAGGGATGACTCAGTAACTGAGGCCTAGGATTATTTCAATCTTGGTGTTTTTATTTGGCGGTGTGCTAGCAATGGTAGTGGTGGTAGCAACAGTTGTAGACAGTCCCCACCCCTTGCAGCTTGTAAATGATAGTCAAGGAGTCTCCTGGTTGGAGTAGTAAGAGGAGATCAGGGCAATCATGACTCATCTGGTCATTCACAGATGCCCCAATTGGTGAGTGAGCATGTTTCTGTTTTTAGCTAACTCATTCCAGGTGCAAGCACTATAGTTAATGAATGTAGTGAATGTGACATATAGGAGATGACCCTTGATTAGTATTTTGAAAAAAAGAGAATTATTTCTGGCTCAGTTGAGGAGCAGTAGGGATATGTAATAAATTATATACGTAGGCTAAATAGGCAATTTGATGATGTTTGAGTGGAGAGAACTGGTAATGTACAGAAGAATATCAGTAGATTCTGTTGGTTTGAAAGGAGCATGTATATGTACATTACATGTGTAAAGGGCAACAACAGATCTTGATTTTAATAAGGCTTCTCCTCATGCCCTCATAAACAGTTGGAGAAATATGGACTGAATAATAGTAAAGCTGGTATATTTATATTTGTTTGAACAGTTATGTGCCAGATTATTTATTTAAGTGTTTAAGGTCAACAGTAAACTAAAATTCATAATATACCCCTATTTGATATATGGTCCCATGAATAATTATTAAGGTCAAAGAGACATATGTTTGTATAACTTTATACTTTATGAATGTTTCAGTGAGTACAGTTTAATTGATTTGGCAATTTTAGCCATTTCCACACTGAATCAGGATCAGTAGACACATTGTTAACTACCTACTATTCTCTGTGAATAAAGCACTGTGTGGACTGGGGAATTTTTTTTTAACTTGATTAATTTTCTTGTTACAATTCTTTAATAATAAGGGCATTTTATTTCTGTTCTACCTTCTATGAAATAAAGAACGTGGGTGTTTTCCTAGTGCCTAACACACTGCCAGTCTTAATAAATAATACTTACTGGCTTAATAATACTTGCTGATAGACTTGCATATTTAAAGATAGGGAACATTTTATAAGCAACTTTAAAATATGCTTTCATATATTTCAAGATAGGTTTGGGAATATCCATGCATTTTTCTTAGATACCCTTTTTGGAAAAAATGAGGAATGAATGAGTGAATGAACACTAACACGAACAATAACTTTTCTCATTTCTTACAGGTGCACAGACAAGATTTACATTTGAGCTGCCAAATCACAGATTGCGTTTTACTTCAAAAGTTTCTGCCACAGATATGTCAACCATTCCTCCTTCTGCCAGTCTTAACCTTCCTCCTGTTACCATGTCAGGGAAATATATAATGGAAGAACATGATAGTTATTCGGATCAGGTGTGGAGTATAGATGAACTGCCTTCTAAACAAGGTTACTATTTACAGGGAAATTATCTACGTTGTGTGGCAGAAGTAAGTTTACTTTAAAATTTTCTTACTCTTTGTAATTTAGGAGGCTTCAAGATTTATATGTACCAAAATATGTAGTAATCCAAGCTTTTAAGGTAAAGTCTTAAAATCATTTGTTTTCACAGAAGAATTCTATACTGAATCAAGTGTGTGTGTGGGTGTATGTGTGTTTTGTGTCTGTTAGTCTGACTACCCTGTAGTTTTATTTAAACATGCTTTTAAAAATATGTATTAGTTATATATTCCATCTCTGCAATATTTTCGTAGTTCAAATGATTATTAAAAGCAAATCGCAGCTAACTTTCATTATGTGCTTTACACGCATTGACTTCTGCAGTGCTTAAGTAAATCCTATGAGGTAGAAATATTTGTTCTCATTTTGTAGGTGAGCAAACTAAACCTTAGCAAGTTAACATAATTCATACAGGTATACATAATTATTAAGATAATCTAAAGGTCATATTGAAAGATAAATTAGACTTACAGATTAATTTCTTTACTAAGGTTAAGTTGAAAGTAGCATATCTAATTCTATCATAATTTTTTCACTTTATATTTGTATAGCTGTCAAAAGTTTAAAAAGCATTTGGACACATTTTTCATTTGATTTGTGGTAAGCAGGTCGTCTGTTATTTTCCTAATTTGATATAAACTTGAAGCGGAGAAGTAAACACCTTTCCTTAAGTCTCCTAGCTATCAATTGAGAGAGACAGGAGCCACGCCTCAGTGGTCTGCCTCCAGGCACCCTGTGATGTGTCTCAGCTCACTTTGTCAGTTTGTCAAAAACAGTTGCAACTTTATGAAAAAGCAGTGTGCTATTTGTTTTATAAATTTTGTTCTCCAGAACCTGCAGCATCTATAAGAAGGCTCTTTGGGTTCTCTGATAGAAATATTATAACTACGGGGGACATATTTAAGTCTGATTTACCTTCTTAGGCCCTGCTTGCCCTGGAACCTCTGTAAGAGTTGGGATTTCTGTATGTGAAAAACAAGTGTACAAAAAAGTAGTGTTTGGATTCTAACAGAGATTTACTTAAAATATTTTAAGGTGTATCTCACTTGTGCTTTCTACTCTGAAAACGAAAAGCCCCAAGCTCCAGTTTAGACATCCTGCTATCAATGTTCCATTTAAAAGAACATACACGAATACAGTGTGCTGTATAATTCCTTGCTAATACTAGATATTAGAAAGGTATAAGTTTGTAACGAGGCAGAACACAGTCCCGAATTTAGTAAACAATGTATTTAATTTCAACCATTTCAAAGAATCTAAAATTGCATCCCTCTTAGAGTTGCCTATTTTACTATGGCCTGAAATAAACACACCTGAAAATAGTTTCTGGCAAATTGGTTTATTAACTAATTAGTTTATTAACTAATTTGCCAGAAATTTAATACTTTGTACTAATTATAGGACACAATTATATTAAACCTTAGTTGGGTATCTCTGATGATTTGCTAATTCACTCAGATGTAAGCCTGAGACCCAGAATTTTGTTGGTTTTTATTCATAGCCGTATCCTTAGCACCTAACATGGTACATAGAGTAGACGGTCATTAAATATATATTTGATTAAATAAATTGTTTTTGGCTGGATGTAGTGGCTCACACTTGTAATCTCAGCACTTTGGGATAAAGCGGGCGGATAGCTTGAGGCCAGATGTTGAGAACAACCTGGCCAACATGGTGAAATCCTGTCATGGTGGTGGGTGCCCGTAGTCCCAGCTACTCAGGAGGCTGAGGCAGGAGAATCACTTGAACCCGGGAGGTAGAGGTTACAGTGAGCCGAGATTGTGCCACTGCGCTCCAGCCTGGGTGACAGAGCAAGACTTTGTCTCTAAATAAATAAATAAATCTATTTTTACTTAACTCGTCTGTGATTCTAAGACACAAAAGTGGCCATTAAAATTATCATTAAAAGTAAATTTTACTCTAGGAGAAAATTTAATTTCAAAATTAGCAAGTTAAATATATAACTTTGATTTGCCCCCCAGACTTCTCATACCTTATTAACTACTATTATTAAAAAACAAAAACCATTTTGGGAATGGACTATAGTAGTGTTTGGCCAGTAACATATTAGGAACTCTAAATATTTTTAACTTTTCTTCAATATATTGATTTCAAACCATAGATAATTATCTCTTTTTCCTCACTTTAGGGTGATTTATGTAAGAAAAAAGTAAAGCTAATGTAATCAGCATTAATCTAATATGATTTTTTTCTGACAGGTTGGTTCCTTTGAACATAATCTTACAACTGATCTTCTAAACCACTTGGTATTTGTACAGAAAGTGTTCATGAAGGAAGTTAATGAAGTAATACAAAAAGTGTCTGGTAAGATGATCTAGTACCTTACAGTATAGGTGAAGGTTTTTATTCTTTTTGACTGTGTGATGTCCCATATGTCTGTGGTATAAGTATTGATCCAGCATTTGGATATAATTGTCAAATAACTCCTAAGAACTGTCCATTCCTCTTATGGCTTTTCCACCTACAATGTTTGCTTATCATTTTTGTCATGTATAATACACATTTAGGATTCATAAACTTCAGAAAGCTCATTTATGTTTCACCCTCAAGAAAGAAAAGCTTACAGTATGTCTATTAACCAAATTAATCATACTCATTTGGAAACAACATTTAGATAACTGCTAAGATTTCCACCTTTTATCTATACCAGATGATGGCTATATGCTGGCAGCATGGTAAATTGTCTGTAGAAACCCTCATTACATTTTTGCTGTTCCTCAAGAATAGTTTACAGTTCAGCTTAGTCAGTGCTCTACATTTTTCACAAGCTAAAGTATTAGGGAATTAGGGTGAAAAGTTGACTCTGTATAACAATTCTTAATGCTGAGTATTTTCAGTGTGAATGTTATCATGTTAAAAGAATATTTAAGCCACATCCATAAATTGGCATCAAAAGGAGTTTCCTTTATGCTTATGGATTAATTCATTCATTTAACAAATTTATGAAGTATCCAGGTATTCAATTACAATTTTGATGAGTTCTGTGAATGACAAGAACAGGGTGCTATGAGTCTGTGTCATAGGAGAAACTAATCTAGTCTAAAGGATCAGAAAAGGCTTCTCAGAAGAATTCATATCCCAAAACTTAAGAATGAAGCCTAGTTTGGCAAGAAAGAAGAGGTAGAGAGGATGCAGGCAGAGCATACGTACCAGTATTTGATAAGGGTCTGAAGGAGGACAGTGCTCCTTGGATGAAGGAACTAAATTATGTAGCAGCTGTGTGAACAACCGGTTTCCTTGGTTCTCCTGGGTTGGTTCTAGTTGCATCTGAGGTCAGGAAGCTATTTAATGATCATATTGTAGAAACCCTGCAGAGCTGTGGAATTTTACAAGTTAGGTCTTAAAAGATCAGATCATTGGTACCATGGAGTTTTTCTGGAAATGGTTGACTAGAAATCATTAAGGAAGAAATAAGTATATAGTAAAATTCCTTTCTGCCACTGAAGAAGCCTTAACTTGGGAAACATACACAAGTTTTGTTTGGTGTGTCCCATTTACCTGGTTAAAATCACATTATGACATTTTTTATGATAGGAAAGTTGTTAAGAATATATCAAGCTGGCAAACTTATGAGTTCTAAAGAATATTTTCAAGATGATTTTATTACTGAAAAAATATAGGCCAGGCGCAGTGGCTCATGCCTGTAATCCCAGCACTTTGAGAGGCCGAGATGGGTGGATCATTAGGTCAGGAGATCAAGACCATCCTGGCTAACACGGTGAAACCCTGTCTCTATTAAAAATACAAAAAAATTAGCCAGGCGTGGTGGTAGGCACCTGTAGTCCCAGCTGCTCAGGAGGCTGAGGCAGGAGAATGGCATGAACCTGGGAGGCAGAGCTTGCGGTGAGCTGAGATGGTGCCACTGCGCTCCAGCCTGGGCAACAGAGCAAGACTCCGTCTCACAAAAAAAGAAAAAAAAAAAATATATATATATATATGTAGAGAGAGAGAGAGAGAGACAGTAGAGACAGTATCGGACTGTCAGGGTAAGCCTCTCTTAAGGTAGTTTTGATTAAAGAGAAAGGCTTTTCTTAACCTTTAGATTATAGTCAGGAGATTAAAGTATATCCCAAGGTCTGTGAAGAATAAGATGGACAAAGAGGACTGGAAATTAATATTCCTAACCATGAAGACTTGCTGTTTACTATGAGAGAATCAGATGATAGTGCCAAGATCAGATGATAATGCCAAAAGAGTGGCTAGATCTGCTCCTTGAACCATTTCTTTCTGACTTTAGCGACAGCCATGAACCTTGAGAAAATAGCTAAAGTGTAAATTATGTATGATTTAGCTGGCCACAGGGCCTGATGGAGCGTAGGCATTCAGTTATTCTGTCAAGGCCAAAGAACATAACAGGATATTGAGAGCGAATACTTTGAACCTTTGTAGCTCGAATTTCTCAGTACTCTGTATTGCTGCTTCCCTCTCCCATAATCTTCAGTTATTTTCCTTATTTTTTTCTTATATTCTTCTTCATGATTTTCCATCATGTTACATTTAGTGTTAGGACATCTTCTATTATGTAGGAAGACTAATGTTCGTAACAATCATCAAGTTTGTTAGGGAAATACTTTTTAAAAAAATTGATTACCTTATTTGTCCACGAAGGACTTTCAGGAATGCTTGGGTTTCAGAAAGATGTAAATAAGCATTGATCAGGTAAACAGAAGAGACTATTTTTGAGTATGTATGGCCGTCTTAGAAGCATATAAGGAGGTTACCATCTTAGAATTGGGCCAGGTATATATTTATTGATAAAGACATAAAGTACTATGGAATTAATGCAAATAATATAATAGCATCTCTTATGGTTCCATAAACTAAAATTATTGTGCAGTATGTTTTGTGAATGGTGGAGCTTTTGCTTTAAAATTTTAAAGTTTTCTTTCTGAAACTAGATAAAAGGTATTCAAGGTAGTGATAGACAAACACAAAACAAATAGGCCTTTAAGATGTGCTCATGCATCAAACAGTTTTTTTTTTTTTGAAATGGAGTCTCGCTTTGTCGCCAGGCTGGAGTGCAATGGCGCGATCTCAGCTCCCTGCAACCTCTGCCTCCCGGGTTCAAGCGATTTTCCTGCCTCAGCCTCCCAAGTAGCTGGGACTATAGGCACACACCACCACACCCAGCTAATTTTTGTATTTTTAGTAGAGACGAGGTTTCACCATGTTGGCCAGGATGGTCTCGATCTCTTGACCTCATGATCTGCCTGCCTTGGCCTTCCAAAGTGCTGGGATTACAGGTGTGAGCCACTGAGCCCAGCCCATCAAACAGTTTTATCTTCAGAGATGGATTATCAAATGAACAGACACTAAGCTGTTTTTTGTTGTTGTTGTTGTTGTTTTTTGTAAAACAACTTGACTATAAGAAAAATTAGACAGATGTGAATCTTTACAAAACTCTAGACATTTAGAGTATTAGTATTACAATATTCAAAGTGAAAGTGTGCTAAGCAATGTAAAAATCTAAGATTATTTCAGATATGTTAAAGCATGTATTTGTTTAGCAAAATGATTTAAGAGAATATGAAAAAGTGAGAAGCTTACATTTAGACTGTCAGAAAAAAATAGTGTGTTAAGGAAGTATACTGTTAGGTAATGTAACATGAAGATTTCACTCTACTTAGGTAAGTGAAAATTGAAAAAGAGTCTGCTTTTAACCAAGTGAAAAGGATAATTAAAAAGCATGAATATTAAGAAAATGGAAATTGATGAGATATTTGTCTGTTTATGAGAATAAATAGAGAAACAATAAGCCTATCCAACCAACTTGTATATAAATCTACAGGTCCAAATGAGACACACTGTAGTTATGTAAAAGAACTAATGGAGGACCTCTTGGTACCTCTGAGAAGGTACTTCAGTAAATCATGGGTATCAGGAGAGGTGCCCAAACACAGGAAAATTGTGTTACCTAACTTGAAGAAGGGTAGGAAAGAAGCCTCAAGGAACCAATACCCCAAAGGCTAATCCAAAAAAAAACAAACAACAAAAAAAAAACCTGATTTTTTTACTTAGTGTAGTCTCCCTTAGGAAATAAACTCCTTAATAACACTTCTTAAACATAGTTTTTGTTAAGTCATGCTAATACTTTTCAGAAAAATATGAGGCTAGCTATAATTTCAAAATAGCTTAAGCAAGTTAATAGCTTACTCAAGTATACTGGATATGATGCACTTAAACTTATATATTTATGCCATACTATGAAATAAAACTTGATTGACACAAAAGTAGGAGGGTGGGCCAAGATGGCCGATTAGAAGCAGCTGTGGTCCAGGACTCTCACACAGAGCAATGAAAATGGTGAGTGAATTCAGCACTTTTAACTGACGTATTCAGTTTCTTGCATTGGGAGGGACTAGGCAGACAGCTCCACCATGGAGGGTGAGGTAAAGCAGGGTGAGGTGATGGCTCACCCAGGAGCAGCAAAAAGCCAGGGAGCCCCCACCCCCAGGCAAAGGAGGCTATATGTGATTGTGTGACCTCGCCCGGGGAAACCAGGCTTCTCCCACAGATCTTTGCAGCCAGTGGATTAGGAGATTCCCCTCGTGAGTCCTGCCACCAGGGCCTTGGGTCTGAAGCACAGAGCTATGTGGAGTCTTGGTGAAGCAGCACTAGGGCACACACAGAGACACAGGAGTTTTGCATACTCCCAGCAAGGCAGGAAATCCATCCATGCATTCCCCTAGGAAGGAGGCTGAATCCAGGGAGCCAAGCAGTGCCATTTTACAGACCCCACTCCCAAGGCAACTCACAAATTAAGAACTACTGGCTTGGAATTCCACCCGGCCAGCAGCAGACGGCTGGAGACTGCCTGAGACAGACTGAGTTCCCAGGCGGAGGGAGAGCCGCCATCTCTGCAGTTCAAGTCAGCAGTTCTAGCCTGCCTGCTCCAGGGAGTCCGGGCAGTCTAGACTGGGAGGAGTTCCCCACAAGACAGCACAGCTGCTATGCCAGATTGTGGCCAGACTATTTCTTAGAGTGGGACTCCACTATGCCAGATTGTAGGGTCAGACTGTTTCTTTAAGTGGGACTCCAGTCCATCCCTCCTCACTGGGCAGGGCCTCCCTGCCAGAATTTCAGCAACTCCAACCAGGGTTATACATACAGAACTCACAGAACTCTGATCTCTCCCTGGGGGGCGGGGCAGCTGCTGTCTCTGCAGTTCAGCTGACTTAGCCTTTTCAGCCTGCTGGCTCTGGAGAGTCCTGGTGGTCTGGATGAGGGGGGTTTCCCCTACGGCAGCACACCTGCTCTGCCAAGGGGCAGCCCGACTGCTTCTTTAAGTGTGTCCTTGATCCCGTTCTGCCCAGCTGGATGAGACCTCCCAACAGGGGTCTCCAGACACCTCCTGTAGGAGTGTTCAGTCCAGCATTAGGTCAGTACCTGGGGCAGAGGCCCCAGAGAAAGGAGCAGGCTGTCATCTTTGCTGTTTCACAGGCTTCGCTGATACCTGGTGCAGGAGGAACCTGGTGCAGGAGGAACTCAGAACACTAGAGTCTGGAGGGGACCCCCGGCAAACTGTAGCAGCCCTACAGAAGAGTGGCCCCACTGTTAAAAGAAAAATAAACAGAAAACAACAACATAAACCAAAAAGCCCCACAACAACCCCATTCAGAGGTCAGCAACCTCAAAGATTGAAGGTAGATATGCCCACAAAGATGAGAAAAAAAATCAATCCAAAAATGCTGAAAACTCAAAAAGCCAAAGTGCCTGTTTTCTCCCAGATGACTGCAACACCTCTCCAGCAAGGGCACAGGACTGTGCTAAGGCTGAGATGGCTGAAATGACAGAAGTAGGCTTCAGAAAGTGGGTAATAATAAACTTAGCTGAGCTAAAGGAACATGTTCTAACCCAGTGGAAAGAAGCTAAGAATCGTGACAAAACATACAGGAGCTGATAACCAAAATAGTCAGTTTAAAGAGGAAGATAACTGACCTCCTGGAGCTGAAAAACACAACAGGAGAACTTCACAATGCAGTCACAAGTATCAACAGCACAACAGACCAAGTGGAGGAAAGAATCTCAGAGCTTGAAGACTGTCTTTCTGAAATAAGACAGGCAGACAAGAATAGAGAAAAAAGAAAAGGAACAAACAAAATTCTGAGAACTATGGGATTATATAAGAAGACCAAACCTATGACTGATTGGGATACCTGAAAGAGATGGGGAGAATGGAACCAAGTTGGAAAACATACTGCAGTATATCACCCAGGGGGACTTCCCCAAATGAGCAAGACAGGCCAACATTCGAATTCAGGAAATGCAGAG